>NC_080677.1:90448374-90458374 GCF_030445035.2 Dasypus novemcinctus
TTAGACAATCATACCAGAAAGGAGGATAAAAGCAGGTCTTGAAACTCCTTAGCTACTTTAAAATTTTGCCTTATCATTGCATCCCACCTGCTAGGCTCATGCTGGACTTTTACTCTAAGTTGGGGCCAGTGGAAAAATTTTCTGTAAGCATCCTGCCTATGCTGTAGGTCTTCCAATGGGAAGGCAAGAGATAGGTCTGGTGAGGAGCAGTATTAAAGGCACATTTTGGCACCCAAAAGATAGCCTGGAAGTAAAAAGTGCTGAAAGGGCAAGAGAATGAAGATCTGTAAGAGAGCAGTTTTATGCTCAGAAAAAAACAGCAAGGGATTCCAGGGAATTGCTGTGGGCGGGAGATTGAAGATTGAAATAAAGTAAGCTTGAGATTTAAGGGAAGATATGTAGCAGGAAGGGTGAAAATGCCACCACAAGAGAAGTGCATACTCAGAGCTCTCATTAGCCAGGGGATCAGTGAAGACTATTCCAGGTAGTCCAGCCTTTGGGAATTTGACTGTAAGTGGACCCACTGCATGGAAGCTTGCAAGCTTACACAACTCAATCACTAAGCTTTTTAAATAAAAAAAAAAAAAAGACGGAGGTTTTGCCTGCAAGGCAGGTCTTTCTATGTTCCGAGACCTAATTATTTCTTATTGCTTTCATACTTTTACTATTAAATTCTCTACTTCCTATACTAAGATATTCCTGGTCCCAAGAGTGTGAAGATATTTTTTCCTTCAGACAAGGATGAGAAAAAGAGTGACAGAATATACTTACTCACTTGGGTATCTTGTAAACTGTAGCCAGTATTTATTTTTGTATTTGCACCTAGGTAGCATTCTATAGTTTTTTAGCCTTTCTCTCACATATGTCAGACATATGGATAGGTAGTTCAACACATTGCCAAAATTATTACATTTTAGTGTTATAAATTAACGCCAACTCAGTTTATCAAAGGTTGCAGAGTAACAGGATGAATAAACTTTCTCTAAGCTTCTTTCTTTCCTTGTTAAAAAAATATATAAATATTAAATTTATAGTGGACTGATTTAAAACATTTGTAAAATTTTAATGAATTAAATTAACATTAAAATTTATAGATTTAAAAGGAAGACTCACCATGTAGCGTGCATTTTGAAAAGTAAAACTTGGTACAAATTTTCATGTGTTAGAGAAATAGATGTTATATTTCAAAATTTTATGACTAATATGATATGCTAGTATGATACTAAAACAAGACTTTTGATTACCAAGGTTAATGTACAAGTATAATTTTGAAATATGTGTATAAAAATTATTTCACTAGAAACAGCAGTATTATGGAATCCCTTCCAATTTTTACTTATGAACAGGGATAATTGAACTATAGATACAGAATCATAATGTTACAATAAAAAATACCTAAATAGCTACCATACTTTCAAATTCTTTATTGCACATCATTGAAATGAAATAGCTTAGATAGTAAACCCTTAATTTTAGCATTTACGCTATTTCCATAATGAAAATTTTATGTTTTGTTACTTGGGTTTTAAAAGTTTATTTTTGATCCTGGTGCAAAACATAACATACTATCTTGCTAAATTAATAGATGATTGAACTGGAAGGTAGAATTTTTGTTTTACTCTCATGTTTTCCAGATGTTTTCATTGGTCAATATTTAACAGTACTCTATTTTCTAAATGTAGTCATCATCATTATCTAAAAATATTGCCATGTTAAAATGTCCTACAACTCTGCATGAATGAAAATTTTAATTTTTTTCTAAAGTATTTTTAATCCCAAGATTACCTTATTTATGTATAGTATTTTAGGCATTTTGTGTAAACAGGTGAAAAGCAGTGGCAAATACATTAATTTCTTTTGAAATAACTTAATTTTCATTTACTTAAAATCATATCATTTGCTGTAACAAAAATCATATCACTTGGTATAATAACAAATACCCTTCCCCAAATTGTGTTCGAAAGGACATCATGCTTCAGTTAAAAATTAGAAATATTAATGTGCTTGTTCAATTTTTGCTCTTACATGTTCAGCTATGTCCTTCATATTTGGCATTTTGATTTATTAGGCAATCTTAGTATTAAAGACTTTTAGCAAAGCAGTGCTAGATTTCAAATGCATTGTGCATGGTGTCCATGATGAATTAATTCCACTAGAGCACAAAAGTTATCATTATTTAACTTCTAGTTGCTTTCAGAATTTTTTCATTACACTCAAGTTTCAAAATCAGAATTTGGTTGATATTTTAAGTAAACGTATAGGGTATCTTGTTGCATATGTAGCTTTTCCTACTACTTATCCCTTTCTTATGTCAATCTGCATAGAGATATTTAATATTATTTAATATTAATAATTTAAAATGACTAAATATTTAAGACTACATAATAACTTTTTAACATGTTGGTTTACTTTTCTTTAAATATCATAATCAAAATCCTTTGGATGTTAATGTATATATTTGGTTAAATAAAATAGATGTTAAAAGAATATGCTGGACACAAAACATTTTTTAATATCACTGAACATAATTTTGTTTAAGAAAAGTTCATAGAAATATTTAATATAAACTATTTATGTATTGTTATTTGTTCTTCTTTTCAGAATGTAATTTTTTTCACCCATTTGTTTTGATCAAATGGTAAAATGTCCAAAAAAATGAGATTAATTCTAAGGCATCAAGATTTTAAGATATGTGGATAGGGGACTGTGGTGGGATGTAGAGGTTATTTTTCCTTTCTTACCATTCTTGATATATACGTGTATACGTGGGAAAGGAAGAGGAGAAAGGAGGGACAGAGTTAGAGAAGATCAGAGAGAGAGAGAGAAGGGATGAAAAAAAGACCAGAGAGAAAAGTTGAATAAGCAATAAGGACCAATAGTGTCCCTGGTGGTGGTTGAGATAACACCTTACCTGTACTCATCAGGTCAAGTTTCAAACTTTTGAACATTGCAATGAATAAAGAATTAGATATATACAGGTTTCTGTTATTGCTCTGGAAATAAGTATCTTACATGGTACAGTTTTATATCAATGGAACCTATAACTCTAAGGGGAAAAAATAAAACCAACAAGTCTAGCATTCAGTACTACCCTATCATAAAGTAAGGAGGTCTAATTGAGCTATGTCTTTATATCCTGCTATTTGTACAAATAAAAGACCACATCTTGATGCAAAATAAACACAAAAGCACTGTTGTGACTATAACAGGGAGTCATATACTAATTTATATAATAAGTGGTTGTGCACGCTTTATTCAAGATTATGGCTGCAAGAAATGGCATGAATTGCTGGGTGTGTTTAATGCTGGATTATAGCAATTTGAAACATGTCAAACACATGGCTAATGCCTCATGCTTCACTCATTCTTGCGTAAACCTGCATAGCCACCATCCATTATACCCTTGGTAACAACACAATTCTGCAAGTAAATATTGTTACACTAAGTAACCTTTCAATTCAAGTTGTTTAGGAAGAGAAAATGCAATCTTGTGCAGTCAGTTCCAGTGTCAGTTTAATGTTTCAAAAGGGAAGTGGTGTAGAGAATAAGTATCTGTACAGTGACTTGCTTAAAAGATAAAGGAAGAAAAGAAAACTTAATGCAGGGGAGAAAAGTAGAACTACATCATTTGAGTACAAGATCTGAGAGTTATTTTCTGATGTGGCTGAGAAGTTGTGTATGATGAAAGATTTTAGGGCTTAATTTACTGCTCAGTCAAACACTAAAACAGAGATTCCCAAACTCACCATTTTTCCCCTTAATGATTTTAGAATTATTTTCCTTGATTTTTCAAAAATGTTTGTGGTAGGATTCAGAAGAATGAATAATGTAGGTTGACATGTTTGGGATCACAAGAACATCACTTTGAAAGAATATGCTGAATTTATAATTATTTTAAATCTACTTTAAAAGGTAAACAGCACCTCAGATTGTACTAGAAATATTTCCTCTAGTGGGAAACAGGTGTGGAAGAATCAGTCAGAAAAACTTAGCCAATGTTAGGAAACATCTATATTATCTCTGACAAAATGTCTCCTTTATAGTGGACACACTCCAAGCTTTCCCTTTTAAGTGAATTACACATTATAATCAACTAATTATACAATTGCCCTTCTTTTTGAATATTAATGCTGGTTCAGACACTCCTGTTTTGTAGCGCAAACTATCACTGTTGCTGTGTTTCTTAAGCGTGATTTACTAACTCTTAGATGAATGAACTTAAAACGCACAACACATTTTATATTCTAGGGCTTTATAAAGACAAAATTCCACAAGGGATAATAAGATCCTTTGGCTAATAGGAATTGGAAGTAGTATGGGTCTTTCTTCATAATTGTAATAAAGATTTAGACATATGACTCTCTGCTTGTTGATGATTCTTAATTATTTGATGACTTTGATTATAACATAATAATGCATACAGAATTCTTTAATCCATCCAATTGGTCTTGACATTAAATACAAAGAGGTTAGTATTAAATACTGTGCCTGTCTGCTGTGTTGGAAAATACATTTCTTTAATTTTTATTCTTTGTTAGAAAGTTCACCCAGAGATAATAAATATTTCAAATAAAATTGGGTGATGAAATAAAAACATATACATATGTACATATATGTTTGTACAGATAATGTTGTCAAAAGGAAAATTTAGATGCAATATATAGAAGTTTTGATTATCTGTTTCTACAGTTGGTAAGGACCCAAATTATAACTTCACGTAACTAGTAAAGGCAATCAGACCTTTTCTCTGAATATTTTAAACATTGTGCATGTAAAATTTATGTCTAATTTGAATACTTATTAGCTGCCTAATCTTAGAAAAGAGTATTAGCTTTGTTTTCTTCATATAAAATCCATCACTGTATATCAATTTTCATTTGTATGATTTTTCTTTGTTAATATGAAGTAAGATGTTTAACAAAAATTATTTGTTCCTAAACACATTTGGTCCAAAAGTTATTTGCTATAGTTTAGGCATCTGCTTCTTTTGTAATCATGTTTATGTTTTATTTTGCTGCATTTTTTATCAGAACAGCTTTAAGTTGTTTATGTAGCTTTTGTTATTCTAACTTGCTTTGCTAGCCCAGCTATTGATGGTTTTTATAAATCATTTTTTTAAATTGAGGTTTTAGAACCCTAGAAATAATCTAATAATATAAGCTTTGATGAAAACACCCCTTGAAACTATAAAGCTGTGGCTATTAATTTTCATAATTGTAATATTAGTATTCAAAAGATCTCTGTTGGATATATATCTGTGTATGTGTGTATATCTATGTGTGTATGTGTGTGCACGATCACCTTTTGCACGACATCTGGGGAAGATGATTTCTGTGACATGAAAAGAGATATTTGCTTCATGATAAGACATTTAAAAATCTTATATGGAAAATAGTCCTAACATATCACTGAGTTTAAAATAGGGCAATCACATAGTAAAAAAATTAGATTGAGTGATAAGTTTAATGTCCTCTTTTACTTTAGGCTAAGTACACTGTCTATCTAGCATTACCGTTAAAGTCACAGCTCAGCCAGGTTGTCTCTGAAATTCTGTCCGTAGAAGTAAAAGAGAGAAGTGCATCTATTAGTTTATGGCATAGAATTCAGATGTCTTTGAGAGCCAAAACTGATCTTTCTAAACCACAGAGTCAAGATGTACTGTGAAATTCTGGTTTGGAAGAGCACATTGGTCCTTTATTTACTGCACGGCTTTCCACTGATCTTGGCAGGACATCTCATTGCTATCCTGAAAGTACAGTATATTTATGCAGTGAAAATGATAAAACATTTATTACTGTAGAGAAGGTAATATGCATAATTTATGCTGTTTTTAGCACAATCATTAGTGATATTCTTGATAGATTTTATTTCCAGCTTTCATATCTAATACATGCCTGGAAAATTAATTTTATATCTTTCATTTATTTGCCTATGTTAAAATTGAGTTTTAAGTCATCTTCAAGTGAACAGTTTGATTGCTGCTCATGCATAAGCTTAATTACTTCCCAGGAAGGACAGTATTAAATGTTTTAAATGTCAGAAAAATAAATGAATATGAGCTGTTTGATTAAAAAAATAGGCAATATCTGATGTGTTTGCAGCAGGAGCTTTTTCTTAAAATGCCTCCAAGGCAAAATTTTATTTAGTCACAAAAAAGGGAAACCCATTATACTATTTATCATTGGTTGATACCATATGATTTGTAACACCCTTACAAATTTTTAATTTTGTATGATTAGCTGTGCATCATTAAACAACAGCCTTGCATAAGATGTGCTGTAAAATTCTGACAGAATCAAGATAGTGAATATTTAAAATAAGGCTGTATAGTCATCCATGGTTGTCAAAGGTAGATAATAGGAAACAGAACAGAGTGTGCAATCGTGTCTTCATTTAAACTGGTTTTATAGGTAGACTTTAAAAGGTGGTCGTTCATAAATGCTATTGACCATGCTATATGCGTGGTGTGTTACTTTGACTGTTAAATGTAATCACACAAAAATTGCTTATAGAAACCATAATTTCAATGATTAGTATCTGGATGAAAGCTGAATTTGTATTGCTTTTCTTGGTAAATGACTATTCAGGGCGTTTTTCCCCCCTTCTAAAGATGCTGTCTCTGTAATTGGCAGAGAGGGACATCTTGATAATGGAAGTGTGAAGGTGTAACGTGTGTTAATTGATACTTCTTAATCACTTTTAGGTATTAAGTCATGATGCAGGAATCTGCGACAGAGACAATAAGCAACAGTTCAATGAATCAAAATGGAATGAGCACTCTAAGCAGCCAATTAGATGCTGGCAGCAGAGATGGAAGATCAAGTGGTGACACCAGCTCTGAAGTAAGCACAGTAGAACTGCTGCATCTGCAACAACAGCAGGTAAGTTTTGTTTTCCTCAGTGCTTCCTTAAAACAAATAAGCCTGTTTTCTTGAATATGAAAAATGTATTATTAGCAAATTGAGCATGTTATATTAAGTTACAGGAGGCTGAGAATTTATTTATTATTATTTGGAACATGATCGAAGTATGGGTAAAGATAGGATTTTCTATGAGTTACGTCATACCAGCACCCGAGTGCCCTTCAAGTGTCAGGATATTAATTTAGTTCACAGCGTGATTTTTGGAAGATCTGTAAAGCTTTGTAACAAATATTTTATAGCTTCTAGTTTACTATCTAACATTGTGCTGCAGAACGTGATACTCAGTTTTCCACCAGAGGGCCACATTACTTGATACTTGCTCATACAGTGAATTTCTTCCAAGCCTGAGTTAAGGTGAACAGGATCACAGGGACTTTCACAACACAGATGCTTGCCTGTGGTAGTTGCAAATATTAGCCAGTAATTAGTAGCTGAGAGAGTATGAATCATGTAAACACTGTAAACATCTATGTTGCTTTTCTTGAAAACATTCTAAGATATTTTGAATTTAAATCTTCTGATTGCTTTCAACTGCATTTTTTTGTTTTCTCCTGGTATCTCATAAATTTAATATTTTTAAATCTGAGAAAGTAAACTGTCGCCCAGTATGGATATACTTTTAAGTGGTCCATTATTCTTTTTATTTGACAGATTCATTTATCCCAATTTTGTCTGTCCATAAGTTTTTCTTTTCCACCACAGAATAGCCACTCCAATCTCCAGTGATTCAAGTCAGTGGAAACAGTGACAAAGTACAGAAAGCTTTCAAAGCCTATACATTTATTAGACCAGAAGATTATACTTACTTTAAAATATAGACTATTTCTTTAAAACCCTGGATCACATTCAAACTAAATGCAAAAAAAAATAATTTAAATGAAAATATAATGGATTATTACTGGAAAACGTTTCAAATTGGATAATACATCATTCACATTTTTAAGGTTTTTTTTTTAAAGAATATATCTCAAAAGTTAAAGGAAATGCCCACAGTAGAGTAAAATTTAACAGAATTATTATTTTAGAAAATAGCAGCAGTTTAAAAGTTATTTCTTAGACTGTAGGGACTGAATAATGTCCTAACCTCCAGGCATTGTTTTCAAGAATAATCTTTTTAAAAAATTAGACAAAACACGTTGAAGAGGTTCCCAGGTATTTTGAAATTGTCACTTTTCAAAGACAGTAATTATTAGGAGGACAATTTTTATTTTTATTTGAAATATTTGGTTTATACCATCATTGGAATTAAATATCTAGCAAAGCCCTGGGATTAGCATATTTTACAGAGAACTTTAACTAAATGAAGTTTTCAGCAGCCCTTTTCTTTCTTTAAAACATTTGCAAGAAAGGACATACCAGTGAAGTGCTGTAATATTTCTACTAACTCCCCTAAAGAGTCCTAACCCCTTACAGTCAGAGTCTATTTTGTCTGAGAATTCAGTAGACTGCATTGGCAAGGGAAAATGAAAACAAAAATTTTAAATGAACATCTCAGTTGAGTAATAATAGACAACAAGTTCTGAACACAATGCTAAGAAGTAACTTTCTTTATCTTCAAAACACTTAGATCTTAAATAAATAGAAAAAAGAGTAAATTCATGGCTATAGCTTATAGTATCTGCAGGTATTTTATGATGAGGTCTTCAAGGTGTGTTTATAACCTGAATTTGAAGTTTACTTTGTCTTGTAGTTTGTTTACATAAACTTTAAACAATAGTAAATACAAAGTTAGGTCCTTTAGATGACTTAGTAAGTTTACTCATGTATTGAATGTTTGTGGTGTGCCTTCTAAAAGTGATACAACACAATGGGTAGAGTCGGGTCTCCATAAGACACTAGAATATAACTTGACTCCAGGAAGATGTGTATCCATTTAATACATAAACATGTAAAAAAGTTTGTAAATGTCACTTCCTTTGGTTATATCTAACTATTTTAATGCAACTAAATACTTAGAGTTACTGAATTTTTTTGTCCTTCTGCTATAGTACATTTCATAATAGGCCTTTAACATCATTGAGGATTAGTGTCCATTTTCTATAAAATTAATGAAGTTACTGCTTTTAATTCTAACAATATTCAATATATTTCAGAAAGACTAGAAACTGTGGAGAAATACTAAAGCACATTCCCAAGAAGTGAAAAGTTTAGATAATTTTACAAATATTTACATAGTGTTATTTAAAATAAAGTTTTTCATAAAGAATTGAATTATTTATAAGCATAGTGGGCCGGTTATTGTTAGTCAAAATGAGGAAACAGTGACTGGTGTAAACAAAGTAAAATTTCTGACAGAATATTGTCTGATTTGAGAACAGCACACTTATCTTAATTTTTAGGGTTTTTATGTTTTTAAAGATGTGAGCAGTTTGACTTAAATCAGGAGGAAGGATTGGTATTTTGGCATACATTGTAACAAACATTTTATGATAAATGGATTTGCAGAATAAAAAGAGGTTGACAAACTATAAATAGTATTCTTCCCTAGCATTTAATTAATTATATTTAAATATTTTTGAAAGTAGATTATCTTTACATTTTAGAACATGTAATATAATGGATATGTGCATGATAGCCATGCTTTTGTTAGTATGCTATGTTGTTTTATAGTCACTGAAAAATCAGTAACAAAAAGCCTTCTTATGAATCCCTCTCCTTTTTTCTAATCTTCTAAAATAAGTGTTAAATACTAGAATGTATAATATACAGAGGTAGCATATTTCAAATGTTGTTTTAGATTAACGACATTGAGAAGTTATTCTGCATTAGATGTAGAATTTTATTTTGATATTAGGTTTGCAGAATTAATTGTTTGTGTCACAAAGGTCAAAATAGTTGCTAAAAACTTGATTGCTTTACAGGGTAGATTTGAGCTTGCATTTTGAGCATTCATTAAGTCACATAATCTTTCTGAATGTTTTATGAGATTGTACAGCTTGGAAGGTGTTTCAGGTGATGGTTTTTTAAAGGCATCTGGTCAGTGCTTTCTTACTGTCAGTTTGTTTATCCCTATTCCTTCAAAACAGAGTCCTTAATATCCGTTTAAATGCTAGAATCCACATACTTTGATTATTTTC
>NC_080677.1:90463374-90653374 GCF_030445035.2 Dasypus novemcinctus
TGATATTTTTAAATGCACATATTCTCTTTCACACATATATGTAGTTGATGAAAAGTAGTAGCAAGGGGTAAATTATTGTTCAGAATCATTACAAGTGACTTCAAATGCAACCACTGAAGAGTTATTTTTTTTAAATATTTTTCAGTTCAAACTAAAACATAATTAATGCACAATAATTGCCCTTTTATACTATATTAGAAAAATGAACAATATAGAATCAAGATCTTCTGTGAAATGCTACCTGATAAGTATATGTGATGATTATCATTAGAAAAAAGATTATAATGTGGTTTTCTAATTTCTCTAAAACAGGTTTTCTCATTTATTAAAGTATGTGTTAATATGATTAATAATAAAAAATAAATTCTTCATAGAGTAATTTTACTTGTATGTTGCATCTACATGAGTCTGGCATTTCCAAATCATTCTGAATGCTTTTTATCACTATTTGTATATTTAAATCTGTATTGTTTGCATAGAGAGATCTGTGGCTACAAATGCTAAAGGCAAATTATGACAAGGATATGACCAGATGTAGTTTTATTTTGTAATTCTTCTTTTCTTATAGTAGAACAGTCTTTTATTAGGGGGGAAAGTATGAGGTATAAAACTTAGCCTCTATGTAAAAAGCCTTATTTACTAGGTACTACTATCCCACAGAGTTTATGAAAATCTCCTGGCATGGTTTTCTGACATTTGTGCTCAATTCTTGGAAATTAATTTTAAGGTTATTAGTAACAAAATACATAGGTCATTCTTTTCAATTCATGAATACATTTTAACAAAAAATATTTCTGCTGACTTTTGGAATTTCACATGGCCCATGGACAATTCACCCATTACCTTTCCCACTACGGTGTCCAAAAATGTCCTATCTCATGCAAAATTCTGCTCCGTAACAAATGAACACTCATAACAAAAACTGCCTTAACATGAATTATGAATATGCAATTTGTAAATTTATATCTCTTTATACACTAATTGGAGGTGAGGTTGGAGTGATAGGTGGTAGGCAAGATCTAGATTTTAGAGAACCTTGTTAGTTATGCCAGAAGTTTTGACTTTTATTCTGTTGTTCTGGACAGTCATTGAACATCCATTATTACACATTTTTATTTTAGAAAAAAACTTTTATCCCAGTGTGGCCTAGGTAGAGGCAGTGCCGAAAGAGAAAAGGAGGCAAATTTAAGATGCAGTCAATAATATTTGGATTGAGTATGGGCTATGAAACACTGGGAAGAATTAAAATCTAGGCTGGGGTTTAAAACAGTGATTGAGAGAATCAAACTATTTGAGTTCAATATAATTACCCTTCCTTCTCCCACACTTTCCCACATTAACAACATCTTTTATGTGGTACTTTTGTTACAATTGATGAATACATATTGAAGCATTCTTACTAACCATGGACTGTAGTTTACATTATAGTTTACACTTTGTCCTGCATAATTTTATAGGTTTTGACAAAATGTTTAATAACCTGTATCCATCATTACAATATCATTCAGGACAATTCCAATGACCTCAAAATGTCCCTGTGTTACATTCCTTCTTTTCTCTCTCTCCCTCTTCCTCCCCTCAGAACCTCTGCGGCCCACTGCCTTTAAATCAATGATACAAGTTCTTCCATTGGTAGAATAATAATAAGTCTTCTTTAGTCCAATTGCATTCCACTGCTTATCCTTGTTCATTCCTCAGTCTTGAGGATTTTGAGATGGTGATGCCTACTCTGCTTCTGACTGAGAGGGGTCTTAGATCCCATAGGGCAGATGGGTGAAAATGTCTTGCTTGCAGTTCTAGTCAGTTTCTTGGGATGGGCGTTGTCCATCATCATCCTTTTGTTAGTTATCCTGGATGAGTCCAATAAACTGGAGAGTGGGTGTTGCAACTCTGCTGAGATTCAGGTCTCAACTGACATATGAACAGACCAAAGATTTTAAGTCTCTGGGACAAATATTTAACAAATGTTAAGTGCTAATTATAGGACACTGGGGGAATATATGGAAGGAATTGTCATTGTACATAAAAGGTAATGGATCTTATGGTGATGAAAGACACAATGAATAAATTTTTAAAATTTATTTTTTATTTTTGTATTTTATCTGTTATTTTGTTTTCTTATTAATTTTATTTGGTTTTTTTTTTGGCTTTGTTTTTGGAGAGGTTTTGGATTGCAGAAGGGTCACAACTGTGGCAGGTGCATGGAGTCAGTGAAGGCAGGATGCATGGGGAGGGGTGCACCTGGGGCATGCCTCTATAGCATTTGAATATGTTCAAGTGGTCATGGGACATTGTCTCGGTGGATGGAGACCAACATAGTAACTAAAAGAACATTGAATTCACATCCTGGGAAGTCCTGCTACATTCTCTAACAGAGTGGCAAGAATCCCCCAAGTACATCGGCAGAGCCTAGTGAAGGAGGACAGACCATTATGCCAAGCCCTTGATATTGATGGTTGTACTTATGAACCTTTTCTTGTGAAATTGAAATTTAACCTAGTTTTATATATTGCCTAAGACTTACCTCTGAAAGCCTCCTTGTTGCTCAAATGTGGCCTCTCTCTAAGCCAAACTCAGCATATAAACACACTACCTTCCCCTTCCCCACCTCAGCATGGGACATGACTCCCAGGGATGAGCCCCTCCGGCACCTAGGGATTATTACTAGTGATACATATGGAAAAAGACCTTGACCAAAAGGAAGCAATATTAAATATAAATGAGTTTTTATGGCTAAGAGATTTCAAAGTGAGTTGGGAGGTCATTCCAGAGGTTACACTTATGTACATCTCAGCAGGATCTCATTGACTGTCACAGTAAACAGTGCCTCAACAGTGCCACAGTAAACAGTGGGGCTCCTGAGGGCTCTAGGGACATTTATACACTATAAGCAGTGTAGATAATCTCAGGAATTCTTCATCTTGTCAGTGGGTCTTGCTTTGGAATTAATGCTCCCCAATGTAACACTCTAGACTCATTTATAATTTCCTTACACATGGCTCTTCTGATTAATACTTTAAAAAAAAATAGTTTGTTTTAGTCATGGAGTATTACTCTCCTTTGTTAAGGAACTACATACATAGTATTTGTTTGGGAAGTTTTTTATCAGGTATCTTAGATAATATGGATATAAAAATAGTCTCTATTTTACAGGATTATTCTGAGGATTAAATGAATTCTAATAGATTAGAAGAATGCCACGTATATGGTAGATATTCAATAAAAAATTAACTGTAAGAATTATAACTGCTAATATTATTACCAAGTCATAAAGCCCTTTTCCTTATATAGTCTTGCATAGTCAAATATGCAAATATCCCAACAACTACCTAAAGGAAGAGAAAGAGGACCATTACCATCTCCTGCTATGTGCCCTATAGAACTGTGTATCGTACACCTGGATCCATTCTGTCTGAGTTTTCATTTATTATGTAGATACTCTAAATATACTTGGCTCAGTTTAGTAGCCACTAGCCACATGCGGTTATAGGGCACTTGAAACTGGCTAATGAGAATTGAAACGTGCTATAAATGTAAAATATATCCTGGATTTCTAATATAGTGTGAAAGGAAGGATATAATATATCTCATTAATAATTTGTATATGTATCTCATGTTAAAATGTTTTTGATGTAGTGGATTAATTAAAATACATTATTATAATTAATTTGGCCTGTTTCTTTTTTTCCTTTTTAATGTGGCTACAATAACACTTAAAATTACATATATGACTTGCATTCTATTTCTTATTGGGCATCACCAGTCTTCAAGACCCTTGATTTTGAGGCACTGTCCCTGCATTTGGGCTTAGTATTAATTCTCTTATTCTGGTTATGTATTGCTCTACCACCAACTACACACCTTCAAAATAGTCCCAAATTAGAATGTGTTTTGTTGTCTCTTCTGTTTTGGATGTTTCTTATAAAGCAAGCAAGTAGGCCCTCTTGAAAAGCACACGCACACTTCACCCATCAGGTACTAGTGTTGTGTTTTAGTCTTTGGACATTTGTTACAGGTGCCACAATTTTTTGAACTGGAATATTCTTCATGTATATGCTCAATGCAGAGGGAGGAGAAAATCCATACATTAAATTTAAGCCATATTTTCCTATGGTAAAGCTCACCTGGAATTCCTTAGGTTAGTCATTACTATAGCTAGTTTTAAATAGAGAAATAAAAATATGAACATATGAACTGGTTTCTTGGGCAAGATAACATCACCAATGTAGAATTTTTCCCACTCATATCATTTAAGTCATTTCAAAGAGAAAGCTGCTAAAGAAAAATTTGGAGATAAAATTGTGCACATGGATTCAAAAGTAAATGTGCTAGAGAAACATCTTTAATAAGAAATGAATTTAGATCTTTCTGTCTTTAGTTAATCCCAATTCCAAATGCCCTTCAACTTATCATAATTCTGATCTCAGATGCCCAATATAAAATATATACTTGGCCATCAAGTAAACACGCTTTGTAACCTAATCAATTGCTACCCATTTACTACAATGGCATTAGCTTTAAAACACAAAAGTAGATGTTCACTTGATCTGAGGAGGAGATATGTGATTTCTCTTTTTATTAGTGAAAAGGTTGAAGAAATATAAGATATGTGAATATGCAATTATTTAAGTGAAATTAATACTTTAAAAAGACAATGCTTTCGTAAAAATAAAGTCTACTACTTGTATGAGATTATATAAATTGGGGATCCATTTCCTTGTCTTGTTTTAAATTTTTCTTATACCAACATAACTTTGGACATGTTAGTTTGCTTCTCTGGGCCTCAAGTTTTTTTCACATGCAAAACGAGAGAGCTAGATTGCAAAATCCCTCTCACCTGCAGAATTCTAAAATGATATGATTCCATTACGTTGGCGCTGCTGTTGTGATAGTAATCCACAGCTGACTGAGTTAACTTTGGCATGTTACATAACCTTCCTGAGCTTGGTTTTCTCATCTGTAAAGCAACAAAGCTTTATATGTTTTTTAAATTGGAGCTGCATAGAAATGAACTTCAATTTCAGAGGTCTTTGGTTGGCTTATCTTTCATTCCAATTATTTGTGAAGAAAAATACCACTCGACATGCTCATGGAATTAAATGTAATGGCAACAATAAACATCAAGTTAAAGTCTAAATACATCTTGTCATACTATAACATGATTTTTTCCTGTATCTTTGGTTAGATATGTCCAGTAAAGATTGTTATTTACATTATATATAAATACCCTCACCTCCAAAATTGCCAGCATTCTCAGAAACCTGTCTTCAAGTAAATATAATTAGGGAAACTCATATTTATGTGCCTTTTAATTGACAGAACAATTTATAATGCATACTCTGATACAGTGTTTTGGGCAGTTAACTGAGGAAAGTATTTATTATTTTGATCCCCATTTTATAGATAAGAGAATTGAGACTCAGAGATTAAACCACCTGCCCAAAGTCACCTAACTAGTGAGACTCAAACAAGGTTTCATATCCTAAATCCTATATCCTTTTAAAGACAGTAAATTCCCACCATTAATGTTTCATAGAAATATTGATGTTTAATTAAATAAGAAATTTAATTATTTTTGATGAATACAGTCTTCTTGGTGAAATTCCATCACTGTGATTAATTTTAAAATTTTATTTGGGGGCCACTATAGTACACGAATTCGGGCTTTATATTTCATTTAACCATTTTACCTATTTCTATTTTCACATATTTCTATTTATACCTTATATTATGGAATTTACTTATTCCTGAAACCCTAAGCATATTACTATTAAATGATTTGAGAGTTTTAAAGTTTAAAGTGTTAGATATTTTATATCATGGGGTGTGCAGAGATGAGTCAACAATGCTTTTCAATACACTTATTTTATGTCTCCACAGACCTATCTAAAATATTGTATTTACTTAACTTTGGTTTGATTTAATATGATTTGAAATAGGTGATCCATTGGCTGATATTTGGAAATATTTAATATAGAAATTATTGTTTATAATAATATTTATTTAGTAACTTTGCTATGTATCATCCATGGTAATTCTATAAAGTCTAAGACTGATAACCTACTATATACCAATACTACCTATGCTAACTAATAACTGTAATGGCTATGATCATTATTTATCAAAATTTTCAGTTAAAAGTAATGTTAAAAAAAAAAAAATTTGAATGCCTGAAATTCCCAAGACTGAAGAGTTCAAACATTACAATGTATCAAGCTCATTAAATAATGTTCCATTTACTAAATTACTTCAAAACACAATCTAATAGGGGAGAAAACTGAAGAAATTTAGTAATATGCATCTAATCCGATTTTTTAAACAACCTTAAGAAATATTTTAGAAGTGAAAATAAAGTAGTGGAAAAAGGAGAGAAAGGTAAAAGAGAAAATGAGGAAATTTCCCTTGTGACCTATAATAATTTTACAAGTTCTGAGCCAATTTGACCTTTGATACAATGGAAATATTTCCAGCCAAGATGTACAGCACTGAGCAAACTACTGGACCAAAAATATAATCTATAATTTCATTAACCCTAACTCCAACCAATATCCTGACTTCTATCATGTTTGTATGAGCAACAAAAGTAGTCGTTGTGATGACTACAATAAAGATCAAATAAGGAACTAGGATGTATATTGTTTGTTTCTTAGCTCAGGAATCACCAATAATTTTAAATAGATGATCTGTTTTAAAGAAAATGGATGCCATCAGTTAAATCCTAATAATTATTTGTGCATCTCCCTGAAATATTCTTTACCCAAATAAACATTTTTACTATTTAAAATTTGTCCTACAGAATATATAAATAACCTATACAACTCACTAATAAGACAAATAACCCAATTTAAAAATAGATAAAATATTTGAATAGATATTTTCACCAAAAAAAAATTAGGCCAATAAGCATGTGAAAAGATGTTCAACTTCATTAGTTATTGGGGAAATGTAAAATGAAACCACAGTGGTATACCACTCTATATTCACTAGAAAAGATCTAATAAAAAAGAAAGTCAATAATAAGTGATTGTAAGAATATGATGAAACTGGACCTTTGATACATTTCTGGTGAGAATGTAAAATGGTATAGCCCTTTTGGAAAAGAGTCTGGCAGTTTCTTAAAAAGTTTATAAAAATCACTGAATTGTACTGAAAATGAGTGAGTTTTATCATATGTAAATTAAAGCTCAATAAAGCTGTTCTAGAAAAAAGCCAAAAAATAGTGATATCATTCCATCATATTTTTTGGCATTGGGACCAAGAATGGAATTGGCACTTCAGTGCATGCAACTAGCAATATTCTATACCAGTAAGAAAAATGGAGTGAAGGGTAGTGCCAAGTCCAAGTTTAAAGAATTACACATCAGAATATCAGAAAAACAGACAACTGGTTTGATGGTAGTCCTTTGGGTTCACCCCATAGTTCATACCCATGTCCCCATTATAGATCTGACTATAAAATTCATGTCATGTGCTCAGTAAAGTACATATGTTGTCCTATGTTCTGAAAAATTTTTCAATGATTTCGAATGGTAATATATTTTATGCATAAACTCTCTGTAGATAAAACATGCATTGTATCAATACTATTTTCAGACAATTCTCATAGATCTATAATAAGGAAGAATAAAAATAATAAATATTCTTTTAACTCATGTTTTATATCCCCAGCTAGAATGTAAAATGTTTGAGGTCAAGACTCAAGCATGTATTATTTACCTTTGTATCCTTAGAAAAACCAAGTATCATTGTAAACATAAGCGATCAATGGTCTACATATAGCAGATGCTGAATGATTGCTAAATAACTATGAGAAACTCTCTGTGTCCAATTCTGACTCATGAGTCAACACTTCTTTTCATGATCTAACAAAGAGACAGAGCAAAGATTGAAAGGTATATAGAGCCTGTAATCTGATCATGGATTAGGAGGTTGTGAAACATGTAATGATATCCGAAAGTGCTAAGTCAAGCTGAGCATCTCAATTCTTGAAATCACCACAACTTTATCCTGTTTGGTTGTAAAGTCTCATACTTAGCATTCTGCTTGCTAACCACCTCTCAACCATGTTAATAATTTCTCTTCTCAAGATTGGTTCTACCCTTCTTTCTCATTAATGTCTTTTCTCACTGGTTTATGAATTATTTTCCAAAAAATTAATGAGTTTAATGCAATCTTGAAAGTACTGACTTCTCTAGGATACATCAAATTATACTTACATTAACTGCATGTATAATGCCTGGACTGAAAATAAGTGATTTAATGAATATTTACAACTAGTAAACATATCATATCTGCGATTGACAACTTCATCAGCATATTTCAAATTCACTGTAATTAACTATTACCTATATAATCAGGAAAGTATACATTTAAAACAATCAAATTTAGTCTATATGGCTAACATATACTACATGATTACAATTAATGTATAAAAAACTTCACAGCATAAGAAATGGGAAGGCTATGTTAATCATAGTCATCTTGGGTAATCAAACTAGGGGTATTTTTCTCTTCTACATTTTTTAAAAATTCTGCATTTAACATGTATTCTTTATTTTGGAGAAAATTTACACATAATTTCAAAGAAGGAAATCTTGTATTCCTCTGGAAGCCCAACTCACATATAGAAAACAAAATCTTCGTTTCTTCAGCCAGTGATTTTTTTTCTCTTGTCAGTGCTATCCAATTATTTTGACTCATCTAAAGCTCGTTTATTAGCTCACACAAAACTCTAAGAATTGCTAAAATTTGGACCTCATACATTTCACATTTCTATAGCGCTAAAATCCCACCAACAGTATCTTTAGGGACCAAATACTATTTAGCTGACATTGCTGTATTTGGAATATCTGTGTACTTGTTAACTAAGGCAAGCCTTTGGCATTTCTTAGAAATATTTGAAGAACTGAAGAAGCTTATTAAGAAAATGAGTTTGTGCTTTTTTACTCTCTTAAATAAGAGGAAATTTGCTGTAGGCATCAACCCTTAAAAGTGTTATGATGACCCTTTTCTAAACAAGACATAAATTGGCCTTCAACAGTATGTAACTTAGGATCAATTCCAACTTCACAATTCATTTCCTTTTATGTCTGTTTTTAGTGTGTTGTGTTACTAATTGAGAGTCCAAATTTTTATTTTATTTAAAATCAAAGTATGCAGACAAAAAGCTGAGCTGTTCCAAAACTGGAACTCTATTTTATATCCTACTTTGTGGATATAAAGACTATGTATATTGTCTTCTAAAATGACAGAAAAAAATTGCATATTATTGCAAATTATATGCAAAAATTGCATATTAGATTGAAATAAAGTATAAAAATAATATGCCCCATTTATTCATGTGAATTTTGTCAAAACTATTTTAATAAAACAATATCCACAGTTTTTAATTTGAGCTTTATATTATTACATAAGATTATACCAAACTATGCTTTTTCAGTTTCTATAATTGCATATATATATTAGTAATTCTCAAAAATTTTATGAAATTACCTTCAGAAAACATGCCCAATTTAAGTGCATAATTCTCCATCAAGATATTAAGAAGGTGTGAATGTGTCTCATTCAGTATCTAAGCAGTGGCTCATTCAGGTATTGGGAACTATGTATGTGAAAATGTTTGGTACTGTAATAGAAAGTCGTCTTTATACTGAACTATAATATATTCTTAAGTATCAATATGTAGTAAGTGAATTTAACTAGATTTGGGGCCTTTTTTTTAATTGAGGAATTAAACCTTAAGTTTAATATTTCTCAAAGCACTTTTAACTTCATTTTAAAAATGTGTGGACGTGTATCATAAGCATTTCATTCCCAAGTTTAAGATGTCAGAGTTTTACAGACATTGATAATTTAATTGACATTCTAAAGTCCTTGCAAAACAGGATTTGAATTGTAATATCATCAAGCTCTTGATTAAGATTGACATATGCCTCTGGGTGACCTTCTATAATTATAGTATTATAATTATGCTACCATAATCAAATATACTATATATACTCATCATTCATTCAACAAACATTTATTGAGTATGCAGTAAGTTTTTGATAGCTGGGAATAAACAGCAATTAAAAGAACAAAACCTCCTCTCTTAGAGCTTATAGCAATAGACTATGAGTCTTGTTAAATGAAGTACCATGAAGAGGGGACTGTAAACAATAAAATTGAAATCATAATTGAAAAAATTTAAACTCAGTTTCTACATAGCCATTTTTTTATATCCTTTTATAGTACAAGATTAAGTTAGTTCTCTTTGAAACCTACATCCTACTCAAAGATATGCCGGTAAATAGTTCCGAAGTAAAATAAAAATTAAGTTCACAGCAGTATTCTAAATTAACAATCTCATATTCCCTATATTTTGGGTTCATCTCTACTTAGATATCTTCCAGCCTTGAAAAACTCAGCCCATCCCAAATGACTCTCCAATTCTATTATTTCCTATCATTTTAAATGGCACTTTAGACTGTCCCAATAATAAACAAAGAAATCTGGGATGCATTTCTTCTCTCTTTTACTCATTCCTCCAATTCAATCTCTGGCCAATCATTTCCAATTCTACTTCCTATCTTTTGATTTCTGTCTGCTTCCTACTATCCAAAATGTTATTACCTATTCTAACTTCTTTCTCTCATCTCGTTCTCCCTGTATAGCCAGATGATCTTTTTGAAATCCAAATCCGACCATGTCATTTCCTTCTTCTCCTGAAAGCTTCGCTATGAGAGTTAGAATAAAGCCCATTATGCCTGACAAGGGTGAAAAAGCTCCCCATGACTGGGCCCTTCCTGGCCTACCTCTCCAACCTCATTTATTTTTTGTCCTGTCCTGTGTTCTCTCTGCTGCTGCTCCAACCGCATTAGTCCTTTCTGCAATCCCAGCTAACCAAGTTCTCTCTTGTCCTCCCCCAGATTTTCTAACAAGTTCTCTTTGCCTTGATCAATCATATACAGTCTACTCTAAAATTTTCCTCCCATCTCCCAATCCCCTAAGCCCCACTCTTGCCAAGTGGAATTCCTACTCATTTCTCAAATCTTATATTTAAAGTCATTTCAGAGAAGTCTTATCTAACTGTCCCCTGCCCCACACAAACACATGCTCACCATGGGTTGGTTCCCCCTTTCAAATATCATTATTGGTTTCACACACATTTTCTTCGGGAAGGTCCATTTCTCTGAATCCTATTACAGTGTTTTGCATGTAGTAGATGCACAGTAAATTTTGATGAATGAAAATGAATGACTGCATCTGTGTGCTAGAATGAATCTTTCATAGTAATTTTCAGCAGGTTAAAAAAGAAAATTTTAAGGCAGTCTAATTTTCATGAACTATTTCATAAGAATATATTTAATCTGGTTGCAACTACTTATATATTATTAAATAAATTTTAAATAGGCAAGTTCATTGCAATGTTCATGTATGTATACTGGGAATTTAGAGGGAGAAAAGGCCTTCAGGAGCCATCATTGGTAATTTTATCATTTATATTTTAGTTGTAAATGTTGTGGTATGGTATAAATAGCTGAGAAAATCAGTGTCTGGCAATTGGAATGGTTGAGTGTTAAGAAAATCAAAATCTGATTTTTAAAAAATAACTACTGATATTAATAAAAGCCAAATGGATTTCTTGCAAATCTGGTAAATAATGGTGGGTTTTGAGGCTTAGACTTTATGTCTCCTTTGATTCATGAGCTAATTTTCAAAGCTGAGTTATAAGCTTTAGTTTATATTGTACCTGAGGCGCAGCCAGAATCATACAATAGCTGCACTTCAAGTGTCACTAAATTATAGTAAATGTAATAAAATTACATTTAAATAACATAAAAAATCTAATTTTTACAGGGAAGAATGAAATTTAAAGTTGAAGCTAATGCCTTTGTCAGCTCCTGATGTTGTCCTTTCCAGCTATACCCAAAGTACTGCCAGTAGCCTTTTCATGCTAATATGTGGTAGAACAGCTATAGAAAAATATATAATTATTTAGACACCCTATTTCTAGATAAGAAATGGACATCTGACAAGCAGTATTAAAAAAGGTAACATACATAGTTCGTGAGCATAAACTCTGCATTTAATTAACACCAACTTATAAATTCCTGCCTTCCCTTATAGTTGAAATTTTATTTTTTGAGTTAAAGTTATATTCTATAGATCACTGAATGAGCTGTTAGACTTCTTTTTAGAAGCTGAACAGGACAAAATAGTGTAAGTTGAGAAGAAAAATGTGGAGTGGAACATATTTGGTAAATATTTATTGAGAAATTAGAAAATTACAATGAAAAATTTAATAGACAAATAATAGGTTTAGCAGTTTCAGTGATTTTTGTAACAATAGTATTTTACTTTCTTTTAACCTCTCCATGCCACAGTTTCCTCATCTCTGAAATGGAGATAATAATAGTATTGTCCGTGTAGGATTGTTTTGAGAACTAGGAATAATTATTGTTTATAAAGGTATATATTGTTTATAAAGTGTATACCTGGCACATGCTAAAAACTATATATACATGCTAGCTGTCATTATTGTCTTATTTACATTATTTTAAAATATACTTAGGCAATTCATACAAAGGAAAGTTTCCTTAGGTAGACGGGGTATTTAAAAAATATCAAGGTTGAGTATAACTTATACTTGTCTAAGCATTGCTTTATAATAAACTAAAATATTGCATTTATTTATTTTACTATTATTTATTTTGAAATTTGAAATACAATGTTTTGTTTCCATGAATATAATCTTTTATTTCATCATTACATTTAGATATAATTAAGAAGGCATTTAAGGTATGCTTGTACCTGGCTCTCTCTCCCTTACCACTGAAACACAGTTGCAAATAAGAAGTGCCTTCTCTCCAGCAAAACTGATGAGTTTTGGTACTAGAAACACTAGAAGATGTATGCATCTGACACATGGATATGTTATTCTCTGAACCTGAGTCATGGGCTGTGAAAACAGATTTCCCTTCAGCCTTCATTGATCATCGCTTTCCATTTTCTTTGAACAGAATCTTGAGTACTTACCAGACTTCCAGGATGAGAAAAAACAGTTTTAGTTTCTGCTCTGCCTAGGATCTGAGTGATCACTTCAGCTCCCTCTTTAATTGGTTAAAACCTTAATCCATATAACAAAGATGTTAAAAATAAAGTAGTAATAATTGCTATATATCTCTACTTGCATTCAAAATAGTCATAAGCCTTCCAAATTTCTCTATAGTTCTTCCTGCATTCCACTATATCTAAATAAATCTAGATGAACAGAAAAGGCAAATTAATTTTTCATAGTGCAAAAAATAAATAAAAACTTTACCTTACAAGTGGATCCACCTAAATGTCATTATTATTATATCAAGGAAGACTTCTTCATTGAAAATACAGCTGATTTTATAATCATACATAGCCACAGTATCCTAGTATATATTTACATATTGAGTTATAAAGTTACATGAAATTATTGGTATAATTTTTGTCTGGTTTTAGAAATGTGGCATTTTTAACCTGTTTCAAGTGTTGAGAATTGCAATTTAGTTATTCACTTGCAAATATCAATAACCTTTGTAAGTATACATTAGTTTCAAAATTAAAACTTACTAGATTGATATGACTACTGTGCATTTTGAATACAATGAACCAAAAATATATGCCTGACAGAACCAGCAAGATGGTGGCTGAGTAAGGAGATCCTAGAGTCAGCTCCTGTTACAGGGCAGTGAGTAAACACCCAGAACTCTCTGGAGCTAGCTGAAGCACCTGTTTGGGTGTTCCAGGAGGCCAGAAGAGCATCCTGCCAGATCCTTGAAGGAATGGAAGGAGGAGGCTGCCCATCTGCAGAGAAGACTCATAAGTAGAGCACTCCATGCCCCAGAGGTCGGTGCCCATTCTCCACTGGAGGCACAAGCCTCCTTGGGAGCTGTTCCGTGACTGGAATTGAAAGCGCCACTTCCCAAAAACAGGAGAGGAAGAGACGGTTGGGCACCAATTTCAGCTACTGATGAGTAAATTCAGGGGGCTAAAGTATAATCCTGAGAACAGTTTAAGTTTGAGCCTCTCCAAGTCAGAAAGAGGCTGGTAGCCATCATCTTAACTCCATGCTTGGCAAGAGGGGAAGCAGGGCAGACTGAAAATCACAGTACTGGTGGAGACTGGCTTCTTTCCATCCAGGTAAGATTGCAGCTCTAGCCTAGGGCCCAGTGCCACCTCCAATAGGGAGGAAGCTGCAGAGACCTGCACCAGCCTCTCCAGAAAATTACTGGCCAAGCCACAGAGGCTGGTGATTATCCTACTCTGGTGGCATGAGCCTCCCCAGGAGCTATTCTGTGGCTGGAATTGGAAGCTCCATTTCCCAAAAACAGGGGAGGAGGAGACAGTTGATTGCCTACTTTGGCTACTGATTGGTAGACTCTGCTGGCTAAGATGTAACCCTGGCAACAGCTAGGGTGTGAATCTGCCCAAGTCAGAAAGAGGCTGGTAGCCACCATTTTGACACCATGCCCAGCCTGAGGGGAAGTGGGGCTGACTGAAAATCACAGTGATGGCAGGAACCAGTTTCTTTCACCCAGATAGGCCTGCAGCCCTAGACCAGGCTTCAGCCCTGCCTTAGGCAGAGAGGAGGTTGGTGGGCCCTGTATCAGCCTATCCAGGTAACTGCAGGTAACTTTGGATGGCACAGACTGAAAATCAAAATTCTACTGGGGCAACTGCATTCAGCTTGGACCTGCACTAGATAGACTGCTGCCCATACCTGCAGTTCCATCCTCGCCCCAGACAGGATATAAAGGGACATGAAGTTTCATTAGTTTCTCTGGAAAACTACAGTCTAGGCCTGCACAACTTGGATTATTCCATAAAGCTGTGTGTTTCTGTCCCTACCCCTGGCAAAGGAGAAAGTTGAAAGAAGCTTCATTGGTCCCTGGAACAAGGAGGGCAGCTTGAGTGTACACACCTTACAGAACCAACTATATGCTTGGCTCCTACTGTACAACCAGCAAGAGACAAAGGGCAGGAAGCCCTAAACTAAAGAGAAAACTGTACCCAGAATAAATACTCTAGTAATCCAGATGCCAAGACACCAACGAAAAATTACACTCCACAGCAAGAAACAGGAAGCTAAGGCCCAGTTAAAGGAAAAAGATAAGCCTCCAGATGACATAAAGGAGTTGAGACAACTAATCATAGATGTTGAAACAAATCTTAATAAATTCAGTGAGATGGCTAAAGAGATTATGGATATTAAGAAGACACTGGATGAGCACAAAGAAGAATCTGAAAGCATACATAGAAAAAGAGATCTTATGGGAATGAAAGGTGCAATAAATGAAATTTTTAAAACATTGGAGTCCTATAATAGCAGATTTGAGGAGGCAGAAGAAAGGATTGGTGAGCTTGAAGAAATGGCCTTTGAAAGAGAACATACAAAAGAACAGATGAAGAAAAGAATGGAAAAAATTGAACAAGGTCTCAGGAAACTATGTGAAAGCAAAAGGCATGCAAACATATGTGTCATGTGTGTCCCAGAAGGAGAAGAGAAGGGAAAAGGGACAGAAGGAATATTTGAAGATATAATGGTAGAAAATTTCCCAACTCTGTTGAAGGACATAGATATCCACATCCAAGAAGCACAACGTACTCCCATCTGCAAAAGTCCGAGCAGACCAACTCTGAGACACATACTCAGCAGAATGTCAAATGCCAAAGACAAAGAGAGAATTCTGAGAACAGCAAAAGAAAAGCAAGGCATAACATATAAGGGATACTCAATATGATAAAGTGCTGATTTCTTACCAGAAACCATGGAGGCCAGAAACATGGAGGCCAGATATATTTAAGATACTACAAGAGAAAAACTTCCAGCCAAGAATCTTATATCCAACAAGACTGTTTTTCAAAAATGAGGGTGAGATTAGAATATTCACAGATGAACAGAAACTGAGATAATTTCTAAGCAAAAGACCAGATTTTCAGGAAATACTAAAGGGTGTGCTAGAGCCTGAAAAGAAAAGTCATGAGAGAGAGTAACTAAAAGTAACTAAAAGTGTCAAAAGAGTGGTGAAAATAAAATATGACAGATAAAACTCAAATAATCAGGAATAAACTTAACCAATGATGTAAAGCACTTATATTCAGAAAATTGCAACTCAGTGTTAAAAAAAATAAAAAAGACCTAACTAACTGGAAGAACAATCCATGTTCATGGATTGAAAGACTAAATATCATTAAGTTGTCAATTCTACTCAAATTGATATAAAGATTCAATGTAATCCCAATAAAAATTTCACCAGCATTTAAAAACAAAATTGAAAACATTATCATCAAATTCATTTGGAAAGATAAGGGGTCCTGAATGGCCAGAAACATCATAAAAAGAAAAAGCAATCCTTCATCTCCAGACTTTAAATCGTATTACCTAGCTATAGTGGTAAAAACAACATGGTACTGGCATAAAGACAGATACATAGACCACTGGAAACAAATTTATGGTTCAGAAACAGACCCTCACATGTATGGTCAACTGATTTTTTACTAGCTCAGGCAGAACAGTCCATTCAACAAATGGTGCTGGAAGAATTGGATATCCATAGTCAAAAGAAGGAAAGAGGACCCCTATCTCATACCTTATCCAAAAAATAACTCAAAAGGGATCAAAAACCTAAAAATAAAAGCAAGAACCATAAAACTTCTAGAAGAAATTGTAGCAAAATATCTTCAAGACCTGGTGGTAGGTGGTGGATTCTTAAAGGAGATAGGAGGAGGACTGATATGGACTACTGATGTTTAATATAGAAGTTTTAATTAGCTTTACTGTAAAAGTGTGGAAATGTATAGAGTGGATGGTAGTATAGTGAGTAACAGCTAGTTTATAAATGGGGATGTGGCTGAAAATGGTATTCTAGGTATGTAAATATCAATTGAGAGAATGCTAGAGAATAATCTAGAAGCTGAATAGCACAGTAAACCAAGAGGTGGATGAGAATTATGGTTGATGGTACAGATACAAGAGTGTCCTTTGTGAGCTAGAGCAAAATGTACATCACTACTGCAGAGTGTTGGGAATGTGGAGAAGCATGGGAAAAATACAAGTGGAGTGACCTATGGACTGTGGTTAGCAGTAATAATATAATATTCTTGAATCTATGTGAAAGATGTACTGTGTTGAAAATGAGGCAGTATAGAAAACGTGAGCCAAATGTACACTATTAACACAGTAACAATCAGATGTTATTATCTCATCTGTAGCAAATGTTCCACCACAGTGTGGTATGTTGATGGCGGGGTGTTGTTTGGGAATTATGCACATGTGCATGATTGTTTTATAAATCTACAACTTCTGTCATTAAAAAATATGTTTAAAAAATTATAATAGGGTAGGTTGTGGGAAAACACACCAAATGTAAGATAAGGACTACCATTAGTAGTAAGATTTTGACAATATTATTTCATAATTTGTAACAAACATCTCACGACAATGCAAGATGTTGATGGAGGGTTGATATATGGGACCCCCGTATGATGTTATGCGTGTTTGCTTTGTAAGTTCACAACTTTTACTGTTCACTTAATTGTTTATGTATGTTCATATATAAATGATATAAAGATGATAATAATATGGTTGATTGGAAGAAAAATACTTCGGTTAGTAGTAATATTTTGACAATGTTCTTTAATCATTAGTTAAAAATGTTTAACAACAATGCAATTTATTGGTGGTAGGGTGAGTTATGAGAGTCCTGTATGATGTTATATATGTTTGTTCTGTAAGCTCACAACTATTATTATACACTTATTGTTTGTGTTTATGTAGAGTGATATGCATCAATAAATTAATTTTTAAAAATATGCCTTCTCAGTGCAGTTTTCTTTAAAATATTAAAGGAGTTGGCTAACTCAGGAAATCTATAATATATCTACTGTGGAAGATTTGCAATTTAGGCATATCAAAATTGCAGTTGCATTGGTCATGGGAAAGTGATGAACTTAAGCATGTCTTTCACGTCTGTATTAAGAATTTCCTGGATTTCAGGGTCCACAAGATGGAAGACTATAATATGGACTGCGGTGGACTTGCTGGTATTCTACTACGGAACTGTTGTGACTCTAGCAGTGGAAGAAATTTTATCATTGATGTGGAGACGGTGGCCACTGGAGTTGCTGAGGGTTGGGAGAGATAAAGAGGTGTGATATGGGGCATTTTTGGGACTTGTAGTTGTCCTGAACAATACTGTAGGGATGGATGCAGGACACTGTTTATCCTGCCATAACCCACAGGATGGACTGGGGGAGAGTGTGAACTACAGTGTGAACTATGGCCCCTGCAGTGTGGCAGTGCTCCAGGGTGTGTTCACCAAATGTAATGAACGTGCCTCACTGATGAAAGGGGATGTTGATGTGGGAGGAGTGGGGTGTGGTGAGTGGGGTATATGGGAACCTCTTATGTTTTTAATGTAACATTTTGTGTGATCTATTTATCTTTAAAAATAAATAAATAAATAAAATAAAACAAAAAAGAATTTCCTGGATTTTAAAACAAATAACAACAGGGCAAAATTAAAATATGTAGCTTGAGGAAGAAGGGTAAAATTTGTTGAAATAATGAACCAAGTTTCAATATATAGTTTCTCATGTTTCTGCTCAAGCTATATTGTGGTATTCTTTGGAAATTTTTTAATCATATCTGAAAATGATAGGTGTCAGTGGTCTTTTGTGATACACATTAAGAAAAGTTTCAGTCAAGAGGTCATATTGCTGTGGTGTTAGTCAGTAGTCTTGTCTCCTTTGGAATTTGCCTTGTTTGAAGTGTTTACAAAGCAATACATTTTCTGTAATGCACATCATTTAAATAGTATGTTTGAGTATAGCTTTACATGTGATAATCAGCTATGAGAAATTTTTTTAAAGTCTATGGATCCTTTTAAACTAATGAAGCCCCTCAAAGTACCTAGGGCTTACATAGTTGAACAGAAAACATGTATTCAAAAATCAAAGAAAATAATTAAAATGTATATTTCTGATTTTTTTAACCATTTGTCATTAATGTGTCAGTTCATTTAAAATACAGTCCTGTGTCATTCATTTCTTTAGAGAGAGGTTTGTTTTAATATAAAGAGAGATGTTTAAAATGAGAAGCTTATTTATTTAACACATTATATTTTTTAAGTGTTTGAAAGTAATATCTGATAAAATGCTTCCAGAGTTGTTTTATAGCCATCAAATAATGTTTTTACCATCAAATAATGTTTTTATTTTCTGAGTATAAATAATATATGAGATTAAAGAAAAATAAGACATGTTAATAACCACAAATTACCCATTTTCTCAGCAGAACCTGGGAAGCACTGAATTCTTGCTCTTTCAAGTGATACTGTGCTCTCAGGGAAATTACAGATTTTTTAAATGATCTTTGTCACATGTTTATTTTCTTGAAATTCTAGAAACATCTAGAAACTTGATGTGATAGAAAGTAAATATAGTGGCTTGAAAGTGTGACAGATATGAGTTTGAATCTTACCTTCACCAATTTTCTGCTGTTGACCTTTGGGTAGTGACATAACCTCTCTGATCTTCAAATTATTTTTTAATGAAATGAGTACAATAATATCTACCTCATGGAGGTGGAAGAATTCAACAAGTATAAAATGTCCAGTACTCTCTGGGGCATACATTCATTAAATGGCTGTGCCTTGCTCTTGTCCTTATCACCAAGAAAAGAGGTCTGTCCTTATCTTCCTTCCTTTACTTATTCACTCATTAATTTTTTGAGTCATAGTATATAAGGTTTAACAAAATAGAGAGTACTTACCCTCCTTGAGCTTTCAATCCTGTATCTAGCACAATATTTAGTTTATAGTAGCTGCTTAAGAAATAAATGAAAATTGTAGATAATTACAAGCTGCAACAAGTACTCTGGAGACAAATATTTTAATAAGATGTCATGAGAAAAGAATACATCTATTTTAGATTGAGAAAAATGACATTTAGACTAAGACTGAAAGATGATTAAGACCTAGCAAAATGGTAGCATGACAGGTGGGTTTGGGCGGAAATCAGGAGTTCATTTGAACATGAGATATCACTATGTAATCCAAGTGTCAACATCAGGTAAGCAATTTATTAGGTAAATCTAATTATCAGAAGAGATTCTTCTGAACAAATCCTAAATCTTTTCTCTAGGAGAAAAAATTATACTCCTTTATTATTATACAGGTAGGTGACATCTGATCATCTTTTTGTGCAAAATTTAAAAACTTGAATGTGATTATTAACATTCTGTTCTCCATATTTCTCTTCTATAAACTGAAAAATCTCAATTCCGTCAACATTTACTTTCTAATCCCATATCGAATTCCCTCTTCTCTGGTTCTTCTTGATAGACTTAAAATTTTATAATGTTCCCTTATACAAAAAAATTTCTCAGGCAAATATTGTAATCTATGAAGTGTTAAATTAGTATAAATCTAGTAGATGGAACTTATTTTTGGTGTTGATATTTAGTATTCTTTCCATATAGACAGTAAACAGACACAACTGAAACATTTATAGGAGAGTGTGTATATATATATATATATATAACAAAAATTTTGTTATTTTAACCATTTTTTTCGTGTGCAACTCAGTGGCATTAACCCATTCACAATGTTGAGCAACCATTCCCACTATCTGTGTCTGGTACTTTTTCATTACCCCAAATAGAAACTCTGGCAATAACTTCCCACTCTCACCTCCCGCCAATTATAGTAAATTTTTAGTACCATATTGTCATCTTTTCATTGTCATATTTTCCTGGCAGTTAGGATGTTTCTTCTTTCCTGTTTTTCCTTAAATGTGTTATTGACAGTATCTTAACTGAATATCTTCCCTCAGACACCATACTATATGCTTGTTCAGATCGGCAATGAGCCACTGATTCAAACCATTGACACATTTTATTTAGTCCTGTGCTACTTTAAAAAAATCTTGTTAGCAAAATAATCAGATAATATTGAAGAAAAGGACTTTAGTGCACATTTGGACTATATCTTGTTTTTGGACCCCAAGTCATTTTTAAATGACATTTCTCTGTGATAGAAGAAAGTTAGACTCGTCTGCTTCCAAATGATATGAGTATATGACTCATATTACAATTCTAGAGGTTTTGAAAATTGATTAGCTTTCTGTATGAAAGTTAAGTCGACTTTCAAATATGTAACAGTCTCTTTAAGATGATCAGGTAGATCTTTAAACAATGCCTGCTTTCTAGCTTTTCACAGTGAAGACATTTCACCTCAGATTTCTGAAAGGTGTAGTTGATGGCAAAGGTGTGTATCAGGAAATTACTTATGTATTCTACAATGTGTGTCATTTTCTTAATCTACATATGGGGAACTTTTAAAAGTAATCCTTAATCAATTTCTTTGGTATACTTGATTGGCTTCCTATGTTTTCATCATAGATAATAGGCATGTTATTTGTCTGATAACTTTTGTAATTAACTTAAACAAAAATGTGTTATAAGCCTTTGCTTTGTTGGTGACTTATAATATTAACTTCCTTCTCTTATAATAGTTCTTAAACTAATTAAACTGTTTAATAAACAAAGTGCTTTTAAAATCTTGTCCATTCATTAAGAATGAATAATGAGCTCCTGATGTCTTCAGTACTCACTGACCTACAATTACAGAAAAAGAAAACTAAGTTCAAATTCCCTTGGAGAATTTGGAGTCTGACCAGGCAGAAAGTATACATCAGGGATGTAAACAATGACCCACACAAAGGAAACTATAATTTTAAGTATGAATGGATATTGGAAACCTTCTAATTTCTTGTAAATTTCAGATAAATTAAGAAATTTCCATTTTATCAAGATTTAAATAGTGACAAAGCTGGGGCAACCATGGCCGCTCACTTTACAAACAGGCATTGGGTTTTGAATCCTGCTCAGCCATTGACTTAATTTGCATTTAAGTCCTCTGATTTTTGCTGTTTTGTTTAGTTATCAACACAGTTTTGTATTATTTCTTTTTTACTGAGAGAGAATATGAAGATTGCTGGCACAGGATCTAGCACATTGGAGGTATTTTGTAAGTATGTCTTTCCTCCTCACCTCCATTTCACTCTATCTCTTATTGCTACCCTCTCTTCAAAAGCAAAACAATGTAAAATAGAGTTTCTTCATATTCCTTCAGCAAACATTGATTGAGAACCTCAATCAAGATGACAAGATGTGTTCCAATGCTAGGGATAAATCCAATGCTAGGGATAAAATTTTGTAAAGCATGCTCCTTTCTACTGGTCCACTTTCACTGGACTTTCGCCCTACCTTTCTTGAGCAGCATTTGTCCTTCATTCTCGTTTTGCTTCTCTGATGATTCTTAGTCTCTTGTGGGCATCTCTTCTCTTTTCTGGCTATAATATTAATGTTCCCCAATGCTGCTTCCTCTTCCTGCTATTGTCCTTACTCTGTGATATTTCTCTGGGTAATCTCATCATACTAATTATTACCTGACTCTGACCTTTCCCCTGATTTTCACATATTCAATGACTATTAAGCATTTCCACTAAGGTATTCCCTAGAAATTTTAAATTTTATAAGCCTCAAGCTAAATTCATTCAATCTCTTACTACCCTAAATCTGTTTTTCCCTTACTGGATTTTTAAGGTCAATTTATGATAACACCACCCAAACAGCTCTTAGTCATCCTTCCACTTCCACCCTCTCTCTATTTACCAGTCATAAACACTGTCTTTTTCCTGATTTTGTTTAGAACCTTTTGCGACTGTTAGGCACTGCATTGCATATTATGCACTGCACAAGGGCACCTTATCTAAGAGAGCATAGATGCAATTTATTAATGATTCTCAGGCACTGCCAATAAAAAAAGTATTGTACTTACAAAATAAGTACATGTTGACAGTTTTCTGACAAAGCAGTTTCTCATGGAAGAGGCACCTTTTGAACTTTGGACAGGGTACCATATATATCAGCTGCAGCCCAGTAGCCCCCACTTTCCACCTCCTACCACTTGCCATAGAAGTAGTTAACATCTCTCTCTTAACCAAACTAATATAATAGCCTCATAGTTAACTGTCTGCTTGTCTTTACTTTTGCCACTAACTCCCCTCTTTACCTACAATTCATTTTCCAAACTGCTTCCTAGTGTTTAATGTAAAATAAATCTGAACCCACACTATTTTTCTCAAAAACTTAACAATTACCTATAATTTAGTGGTAAATTCATAGTCCTTCCCACATAAGGCTATCCATGATTCACCATCTCCCTATCACTCATGCCCCACCACCCTACCTTGAATTTTATGTTTTATAAATACTGGAAGTGTATTTTTTTGTATATACCCTGCTACACAGGTGCATTGAAGGAACATAAGTTCTGGGGCATAACAGAAACTTTTAGCAAATGATCCCTTTATTGTATAGAAGAAAGAGTCCAAAAAGATACATTTCCCTGTCATTTATTTAGCACAAAGAGAGCAAAAGAGCAGGGGAAGAAGTTCCATTATGGCCAGTCTCCTGGGGTGATTGAAAACTGTTCTGGGTCAGAATTGATAGATTGCAGCTCCACACATCTCAGTACTGGAGAAGAGCAACAAATCTATCCTGTTTGAGTGTTTTTATCAGCCTCATGGGAGGGGCCCTGCCACTGAGAATTCCTGTTCTGATAAGCACCTGGGGCTGTTTGTTCCCAGTTTCTGGGTTTAAGATCTGGCAGGACCTTTTCATTAGACTTGGCATCTCCCCCAGCTTGTCGAATGGCACACAGTAGAAAAGGAGGTAGAGGGTAGCAGGAAGGTGTGAGTATGGCTGCTTCACAGGTGCCTGTGATTTCCCAAGAAGAGGAGGTGGAGGTGGGTGGAGGTATGGGCAATGGCTGCTTAAAAGATGTCTGTGACATGCCTAACAGTCCAACCCTGGGCCTTTTGAGCAGGCCTAGCTTACTCCTCTGCATTATCTTCTATAGCATAAGTCCACCTACAATCTTAGACATGAAAGTGATGATTGGGGTCTGTTGGCCAGTCACCTTCAACAATGTTGGCAGTAAAGGTTTGGGAAAATTAGCAGCTGCAGCACATTAGGAAATCTTCACTATGTATACCATTACTTCAAGCAGGGTGATCAGGTCTGTCTGAAGTAAAGGTTGTAGCCATATTCTCTTGCCCCCTGGGAGACAGCTGAAGATATCCCACATAAAATCTGTCTGTACACTTTGCAAGGCAGTGGGCTTGCCCATTGGATCCCCTCTCCTCCCCTTTCCTCCCCTCCCCTCCCCTCCCTTTTTAGGAGGTACCAGGGATTGAACCTGGAGCCTTGTACATGGGAAGCAGGCACTCAGCTGGCGAACTACACTCACTCCTCTTGCTATTGGATTTTAGTTACTGTTCCACCTCCCCTGAGGTATTAACCCATGTATGGCAGGAAGTGTTAGCAATAGTGCATATGCCTCCTTGTTAGGTTAGGAGGAAGTTTAAGGCAATGTGATTATCAGATACTATTTTGACCAGAGTTCAGTGATTTCTGCTGAACCTAAAGGGCTTGTGCTGTGAACTCAGCAATGCCAGCTGTGATGTTTTGATGCTCTTAAATGTAATCCATTCCTGTGGGTGTGGACCTATTATAGGTAGGTTCTTTTGGCAAATAGATCTTAAGATGTGATTCATCTCATTCAGGGTGGGTCTTAATCCTCTTACTGGAGTGCTTTATAAATGGAGGACTAAAAAGCCACAGATACAAAAAAAAAAGCCTCAGAGAAGGAGGGGCTGGAATCAGCTAGGAACAGAGGCATGGAAAGAGGCCCAAGAGCCTTGGTCCGTGGAGCAGCTTGAAGCTGAAGAGAAAAGGCATGGAGGAAAGGGGAGAGGGGAGAGGCGAGTGGACTGGAATTTTGCCCTTCCATGTGCTTGATCACCCACAGCTGAGATTGGAGAGAAGGCATCTTTAGATGATGCCACCATGTGCCTGATCACCCACAGCTGCAACCTGGTGAGAAAGCATCTCTTGTTGATGCCTTTATTTGGACACTTTCACAGCCTCAGAACTGTAAGTTTTTAACCTAATAAAGGCCGTTACAAAAGCCAACCCTTTTCTGGCAGCCTGTAGCCAACGAAAACACCAGTTAAGGTGGTTGGTTGACAGACTGTGTGTCATTTGCTCACTACTGAACTAACTGGAAAGATGATTGAGCCATTCACAGTGCATTGCATCAAGAGTAACATGTCCTTCAATACTTCAAGATCAAAATCAGCATTTCCTGAAAGACCCTGCCCTCACTCCCACCAATAGCCAAAAAAGTTATGCCATTTCCTCCAATAATACAATGTATGTATCTGTCCTTGCACTTACTACTTTTATTGAAATTCTCTCTTCATCCATCTCTAACCCATTAGAATGTGGGTTGGAGTTAAAGAAAGGAGTGGGAGAAAGGATTGGATAGAATAGGTGAGAAAATTGAGGAGATGCAATGATGCTAGGTCTCTAAGAAATTTGCATTCCAGGCTATGGAATCATAAACATGATAAAATCTGCAGATTTAAAAATATTAACCCCACATACTATGAACCAATGAGATTATGAAACTGTCATTAGGCTGCCTTTTGTTGGAAACTCAACTCTGATATTTACTAGATTTGTTATCTTGGATATTTTATAAAATTTTTTGAACTTAAATTTTCTTACCTTTTAAATTGATAATAACAGTATTTATCCCCAAGGATTGTTTTGAGATTAAAAGAAACTAAAGTGCCAAAGCGGGTGCCTTGCAGATTTTCAGTAAACATTTAAAAACCTTTCTATTTAAATAATCTATCTCAATTTTGATAACGAATGATCTATAACTGTGATTGATTTTTAATGAGTTTAGCAAGTGGCATTAAATATTACAAAAAGCATAAATTAGATGTGGATTAACACCATTAAAAAATAATCATTTCTCTAAAATTTAACCAGAATATTCCTTTAAAAGGTAACATTCTTTCCTTTTAAAAACTTATGAATTTAGAGAAATTTTACATAAAATATTTCCACAGAATATTTTCATAAACTCTTATGACTCTATTTTTTTAATCTGTATATCAAGGTTAATGCTCCACATTATCTCTAAATTCTATATAAGAGAAGGGCTTTGAGAGTTTGCATTATCATAAAAGTACAATTTATCCCCAATTAAAACAAAATCAGAAGCACCTTTTATGAATATCATGCTTTTTTCTCAATTTCTTTCTTTCTCATCAGTTCTTTCTCATAAAAAGGAGTTTCATTTTCACAGAAATATCTTATTTTTGAGAAAAACCTGATTCTTATATTGCCAAATACATTATATATATATATACCTTAGCTCATGGCCTTGTTCTATATAGCATTGGTTCAAATTATCATGTTAAGAATATCTGCTCGTTTAGGATGATTGGAAAGATGACAATTTCACAAGGCAAGTGAATTCTGTTCTCCCTTCCCAAAAATACTGAGAAACAAAAATTAAGAAACTTTAAAAAATAATAAAAGTAATAATGACTGCATACGCAAAGGAATAAATTTTAAAAAGTAAATCCAGAACAAAAACCAAGGTCACCTTTGTAACTTCAGCTATATGATAAAATAATCTAAAAAATCAGAACTTATCATGGGCATTACTCATCTGTGATGTGGTGCTTAGATAATTTGATAGTAAGCAAGTAAATTAATTTGTTGTTAATGATGCAGTAATGAAGTAGGTATGGTTTTAGCTACAAAAATTAGAATTGATGCACATAACCTAATTACTTGCATTTCAATATACTTTAACTAGCACTGTAAGAATTTGTATGATTTGGGCATGCACATGGGAGAATGTTATTCATATACTCATTACATGAATCTCCTTACATGAAAAAAAAGTCTAAGAACCATCCCTTGTCTAATTTTCAAGAGGAATGTAAATTATTAAAAAGCCTATTATTTTTATCATATATAAAAGCATTTCCAATTGATTACAATTGCTTAATGATATTTTATCTAGACTTTTGCCTTGATTTACATTTTGAGAAAACGTAGTGCATTTGTCTGAATTCTTTGACTCTTCCAAAGTTCGAATATTCAAATACTCTGTCTGAGTCATCTATTGCTACCTTACCAGCCTGGCTAAAATTATTGGTTTAAAGCGACAATAATTTAAAAAAATTTTTTTCACTTATTCTGTAGTTTGATAAATCAGATAGACTTGGACGTCCCTTCTGTTCCCCAAGGTGATGGCTGGGGCCACTCACGGCTGGCTTCTTCCGGCGGCGGCGCTAGGCTTGTACGTCCAAGGAAGCGCGCATGTCCCACTTCTCAGTCTTCCTCAGTGGCCTTTCTTTCTCCCATTGTTGTTTCTCATCATTCAGTATCTAGCCAGAGCCTGTTCAGCATGGCAGCTACCTTCTCAGAATTTAAGGAAAAGCATCAATTATTTTAAACTCTACGCAAGGCACTAGAACATTGTTACCTCCACCACTTTCTGTTGGTCAAGGAAAGTAACGAGGCTAGTGCCCTTCAAAGGCGCAGGGGATTGACTCCACCTCTCAATGAGAGGAGCAGCCTCTCTTCTATTACAGATAAGGTTTAACCAAAAGGTTAAATGGACATATCCTTATTGAGCCAAATGTCGAAGCCATATTTTCTGACTCCTGGCCTACTCTGACTCCTGGTCCTTTTTTTTTTTTTTTTTTTGTCCACTGGATTTTATTAACTCAGATATCATTACCAATATTTTAATGTTATTTTGGCCTTCTGAATAATCAGTTTTCAAATTGTTACTCAACTATCCAAATTTATATGCATGTGTATGTATGTATACTGGCTGTAAACCTCCATTTCCACATTTTAAGCAGCTATTCGTGTCTTTAGGATGATATTGAAGCTAATTTCAAAGTGGTATTTGGGGTTTGTTTTGCCTAATTTTAACAGTTCAACGATCAATGAGAATCACATTTATTTATTAATTAAGCAAATATTTAATGAGCTCCTGCAATGTGCCAGCTGCCCTGGGCATCCAAAGGAATAAGGGAGTCACGGTTCTCAAGGAACCCAAAAGTTTACTTATGACAAATAAGTAAGTTTGCTTAGTCAGATTTATCTATTGTAAATCTGCATAAACCATTACTTAAAGCTTGCTGTTTTCTGGTGTTTATAAAACAATTTAAAATATTACTTTCTTAGTAGGCTAATAGGATAATTCCCAAGCTTCAGTATTTTACAGTAAATGCATGTTTGTTGTAACATGTAGGAATGCACAACAATGCAAATGTGTTATTTCACACTTGAGTGCAACTGAATAGCTGGTGGGGATGCTTTGACATAGAGGTATGCATGTTGACTGACATTAGAATATTAGGCCGTAGCTTTTCGTTTACTAATTATGTAATCTTGGTAAAGTTATGTATTATTTCTGGGCCTCAGTTTCCTCATATTCATTTAAGTAAGAAGTTTGGTGATGATTTTCAAACACTGGAAAATATCAGTTAACTAGATTAATTGTTAAGCATCATATCCTTCTTTGTTGTTCTTTCCGATTTTCTCATATATAAAAAGAAAGTGAATGATTTACACATATAATTTCTTTGCTGCCAGTCAAAAACTAGCATCAGACATAAGAAAATGGTTTTATTTGAGTTCTAGGTAAGGGTTCTTGAGGCGAAGAGAGTTAGAGAGGGAACTTGGGAATTAACTATCTAAACTGGAGATTTTGATTTATCTTCCAAACCTCACCAGCCTTCCTTCCTTGAGAATAACTGCCTTTATAAGCTGTGGTCATTGATGGGAATGTGTCTTTTGACTCAGTTGTGTTCGATGTGGGAAGAAAAAAAACATTAAAAAACAAAAAATTCTCCTTTAGCATTTTATTTTTATTGAACATCTAATAGTCTTCATACTTTTGCATTAGTTCTTTGTAAATACTGAAGTATAACCACACTTATCTTTATTTTTTTTTATTTCTCTCCCCTTCCCACCCCCCCCTCAGTTGTCTGCTTTCTGTGTCCATTTGCTGTGTGAGCTTCTGTGACCACTTCTATCCTTATCAGCGGCACCGGAATCTGTGTTTCTTTTTGTTGCATCATCTTGCTGTGTCAGCTCTCCGTGTGTGCGGTGCCATTCCTGGGCAGGCTGCACTTTCTTTCGTGCTGGGCAGCTCTCCTTATGGGCGCACTCCTTGCGCGTGGGGCTCCCCTACGCGGGGGACACCCCTGCATGGCAGGGCACTCCTTGTGTGCATCAGCACTGCACATGGACCAGCTCCACACGGGTCAAGGAGGCTCAGGGTTTGAACCACGGACCTCCCATGTGGTAGGCAGATGTCCTATCCATTGTGCCAAGTCTGCTTCCCTCTTTAAGTTTTAAAAATGTTTCTTGGTAGATTTCATCAGTTCAAATTTACCTGAAAACACAAAGAAGATAGATTTTTCTTCATTCTGCTTTGAATCTTTTTTAACTTTGATTTCTCTGTTTCCATTGTATATTTATATTTGGCCTTTGATAATTTTCTTTTGGTCATCTGATCATTATAAGAGTTTGCTCTGTCAGATTCTGTGAACCATTATACTTTTCTTTTTAATATGTAGGTCATTACTTAACACTTGCCCCCTTATTTCTGTCAAATTTATTATATTTGGTCATGCAAATGTTCTACTCATTTGTGTTACCTTTCTGTTGTGGAATATTCCTTCATTTCTATAATTTTATTTTTATCTTTTTGGCTGAAAATCGAGACTGCAATTGCTGTTAATAAGTTTATATCATGAATAAAATCCAAACTTTAGTTAATTTGCTTTACTATGATTTGCATCATATGTTTTTTTCCATTTTTAATGTAGTAACTTTTTTTTAACAAATCAATGTTATTGATACACATTAATAAAGCATAACTCCATCTGAAAGGTATAATCACACAGCTGTGCATTCATCACTTCAATTATTTTTAGAGCATTTTCATTATTCTAATAATAATAATAAAAACAAAAAAAACCATCACCTCTCTCTCAGTGCTTCCCCTGATGTACATAACTGCTATTCTGTGGGAAACAGACTTGGCCCAGTGGTTAGGGCGTTCGTCTACCACATGGGAGGTCCGTGGTTCAAAGCCAGGGCCTCCTTTACCCGTGTGGAGATGGCCCATGCTCAGTGCTGATGTGCGCAAGGAGTGCCCTGCCACACACGGGTGTCCCCCGCGTAGGGGAGCCCCACACACAAGGAGTGTGCCCGTAGAGAGAGCTGCCCAGCCCGAAAGAAAGTGCAGCCTACCCAGGAATGGCGCCGCCCACACTTCCCATGACGCTGACGACAACAGAAGCGGACCAAGAAACAAAACACAGCAAATAGACACAGAGAACAGACAACCGGGGGAGGGGGGAGTTAAATAAATAAATAAATCTTTAAAAAAAAAACAAAAAAACTGCTATTCTGTTTCTCTCTAGTTTAATTGTATTTATATTTTGTAAAAATGATCTTATGTATGCAATATCATCCGTATTCGTTTTTTTACATGAGGTTTCAGTTCCGTTTTAAATTTTTTAGTTTTCCTTCTAGTAATATACATGACCTCAGACTTAACCTTTCAACTTCTGTTATACCTATATAATATCTTTCCTAGTCACAAACACTATAATGTGCTTTCATCATTTCTTTTTCATTTCCAAATATTTACAAACGATCTTGTTTCAATTCTGCACAGATTAACCCTCAGCTTTCCATTCTCTACCCTTATTCTATTTTCTGGTGATCTATATTTTAATTATTAATTCCATGAATTTATAAAATATATTTAGTTCATAATAGCACAATCATACAGTATTTATCCTTTTGTGTCTGGCTTGGTCCACTAATCACAGTGTCCTCCAGGTTCATCCCTGTTGTCATATACTTCACAACTTCATTGTTTCTTACCACTGTATAATATTCCATCTTGTGTATGTACCACATTTTGTTTATCCATTCATCAGTTGATGGACATCTGGTTGTTTCCAACTTTTGGCAAACATGAATAATGCCTCTAGGAACATTGGTGTGCAGATATCTGTTTGTGTCACTGCTTCCAGTTTTTCTGGGTATATACCTAGTAATGGTATTGCCAGGGCCCATGGCAAGTCTATATTCAGCTTCTTTAGAACCTGCAAAACAGTCCCCCACAGTGGAAGTACTATGCTACATTCCCACCACAATGAATAAGCATTCCTACCTCTCCAAATCCTCTCCAACATTTACTGTTCCGACTTTTTAACAGAAAACAGTCTAGTAAGTGTGAAATGATATCTCATTGTAGTTTCGATTTGCGTTTCCCTAATTGCCAGTGATGTTGAACATTTTTTCATGTGTTTTTTCACCATTTGTACAATTGTCTTTTCAAGTATTTTGCCAAGTTTTTTTTTTTTTTGGAGGTACCAGGGATTGAACTCAGGACTTTGTACATGAGAAGCAGGCACTCAACTACTTGAGCTACATCTGTTCCCCTTTTGTCAATTTTTTAATCAGGTAGATTGTCTTTTTATTGTTGAGTTGTATGATCTCTTTATGTTAAACCTCATTGGATATGTGATTGCCAAATATTTTCTTCCATTGAGTTGGCTGCCTTTTCACCCTTTTGACAAAGTCCTGTGAGGTACAAAAGTGTTTAATTTTGAGAAAATCCTATTTATCTATTTTTCCTTTTGTTGTTCATGCTTTGGGTGTAAGGTTTAAGAACCTACCACCTACCACAAGATCTTGAAGATGTTTTAGTACATTTTCTTCTGGGAGTTTTCTGATTGGTCCTTGATTCATTTTGAGTTAATTTTTGTATAAGGTGTGAGATATGGGTCCTCTTTGTTTGTTTTGGATATGGCTATCCAATTTTCCCAGCACCATTTATTGAATAGACAGTTCTGGCCCAGCTGGGAGAGCTTAACAGCTTTGTCAAAAATCATTTGAATGTAGATGTGAGTGTCTATTTCTGAATTCTTATTTCAGTTCCATTGTTCAACCTGTTTTTATGCCAGTACCATGCTGCTTTTACCATTGTAGATAAGTAATGTGCTTTAAAGTCAGGAGAGTCCTCCAATGTTTTCTTTTAAGAAAGTTTTACCTATTCAGGGTCCCTTACACTTCCAAACAAATTTGATAATTGGCTTCCATTTCTGCAAAAAAGGTTGTTGGGATTTTTATTGTGATTGTGTTGAATGTGTTAATCAGTTTGAGTAGAATTGACATCTTAACAATATTTAATCTTCCAGTCCATGAACACAGAATGTCCTTCCATTTATTTAACTCTTCTTTGGTTTCTTTTAGCGATGTTTTATAGTTTTCTGAATGCAAGTTCTTTTTGTCCTTGGTTAAGTTTATTCATAGATATCTTAGTGCTATTATATTTGAAATATTTTTTCTGATTTCCGCCTCATCTGTACATCAGTAGTGTATGGAATCACTATTGTTTTTTTTGTCTATTAATCTTGTATCCCACCACTTTGCTGAACTCATCTATTAGTTTTAGTAGCTTTGTTGTGGATTTTTCAGGCTTCTCTAGATAAAGCATCATATCATCAGTTAATAGTGAAAGTTTTGTCTCTTCCTTTCCTTTCCTTTTTGGGTGCCTTTTATTTATCTAGCCTAATTGCTATAGCTAGAACTTCTAGCTACAATATTGAATAACAGTGGTGACAATGGACATAATTGTCTTGTTTCTGATCTCAGCAGGAAAGCCTTCAGTGTTTTACTGTTGAATACAATGCTAGCTGAAGGTTTCTCATATATGTACTTTGCCATATTGAGAAAGCTCCCTTCTATTCCTATCTTTTGGGGTGTTTTTATCAAGAAACGGTCCTATATTTTGTCACTTTTTCTGCTACAATTGAGAGCATCGTGTGATTTTCCATTTTTAATTTATCAATGTGGTTTATTTTACAATTGATTTTCTTGTGTTGAACCACCCTTGCATACTTGGGATAAAACCTACTTGATGATGGTATGTAATTCCTTTAATGTGCTTTTGGAATGGTTTATAAGTATTTGTTGAGGAGTTTTGTGTCTATATTCATTAGAGATATTGGTCTGTAATTTTCTTTTTTTGAAGTATCTTTTCTGGTTTTGGTATTAGGGTGATGTTTGATTCATAGAATGGGTTTAGTAGAGTTCTTTCCTGTTCAGTTTTTTTTTGGAAGAGCTTGAGCAAGGTTAGTATTAGATCATTTTTGAACGATTGGTAGAAATCACCTTTTCATCTTTGGGAGGTTTTGGGTGACTATTTCAATCTCCTCACTTACAATTGCTTTGTCAAGGTCTTCTATTTCTTTTAAGCAATGTAGGTAGTTCATGTGTTTCTAGGAATTTGCCTGCCTCATCTACATTGTCTAGTTTTTTGGCATACAGTTGTTCATAGTATCCTCTTACGATCACTCTTATTTCTGCAGGGTCTGTGATAATGTTCTTCCCTATCATTTTTGACTTTATTTATTTGGGTCTTCTCTCTTTTTTCTTTTACCATTCTAGCTAAGAGTTTGTTAATTTCATAGATCTTCTCAAAGAACCAACTTTTGGTTTGTTGATTCTCTCTATTGTTTTTTTTTTTTGTTGTTGTTGTTGTTGTTGTTCTCTATTTCATTTGTTTCTGCTCTGATCTTTACTATTTCTTTCCTTCAGCTTGGTTTGGGGTTAGTTTGCTATTCTTTTTCTAGTTACTCCAGGTCCAGTTAGATGATCACTTTTAGCTCTTTCTCCTTTTTTAATGTAAACAAAAGGGTTATAAATTTCCCTCTCAGTACTGCCTTTGCAGTGTCTTCTATATTTTGATATGTTATATTCTCATTTTCATTGTCTCAAGCAATTTACTTAATTATCTTTCAGTTTCTTCTTTGACCTACTGATTATTTAAGAGTGTATTCTTTGATCTCCATATATTTATGAATTTTCTCTTTTTCAGTCCATTATTGATTTCCTGCTTCATTCTGTTATGATCATGAACATGCTTTGTATAATTTCTTTTTAAAATGAGTTATTTTTTAATTTGTACATCTGAGTTTCTTTCTGATCTTTAAAGCTCTCCTTTGGCATCTTCTGACTTGGCTATCTTTCATTTCCTCCTTTCTTCCATACTTTGCTCCCTTCCTTCCTTTCTTCTCTCCTCTCTTCCTTCCCTTCCCTATCTTTAAATTAATCAGCACTTAATTTACCTATAAACTACTATGCTATATAGCATGTTTTTCCTTAATCTTTTCTTTAGAGTCTTTTATCTCCCCCCTCCATTTTATTATTACTTTAGCCACTTTCCTTTAGATTCTTTCCAGATCTATTAAAAATGGCTTCAGACTCATTTTTTTTTAAAGTCACTAGCTACTTAGAGTTAGCTATGGTTTCTATTTGTGCATGTCAAAATTTATAAGAGAACAAACACCAGAAGACAGAAAAAGAATTAGTTCTGGAACACCCATCTTCACCATTATATCTTTATACATCCCAGTCCTTGAGCTGATATTTTCCTTTTGAGATAAAAGCAAGCATATGCATTCCTAGTTGATTACCATAGCTTCTTCACTAATAGTAACTGGTTGTCAAATACTGCTAAAATGTGCTTGCTGATGTGCTAATAGACTGGTCTTTGCAGTAAATGCCTGGGGATTCAGATTAACCATCATCACTAAATCTTGTGATCTGAAGCATTATAATCTGTTCATATTTATTAGTTGTCTATTTTTATCAATTATTGTGAGGATGAATCAATGCATTTAATTATAACTTGCAACCTTTTTATTCAAAATACAGTATATGCATTACTGTCAATATAACCATCTCTTAAATCAGTGACTGATATGTGTAGAAATTTCTTAAGAGTAAATTATTTGCAGTAAAGCTAATTAGGCATCACATTTTGAATGTGTAGAACAGTGCATTCCAGTAGAATTTACTGATGATGGAAATGTTCTATGCTGCTGTGACCAACATTATAGCCATTATTCACATGTGGTTACTGAGAACTTGAGATGTGGTAGAGAGATGGAGGAACTGAATTTTTATTTTTATTTAATTTTAAGGAACTTAAGTTTAAATAGCCACATGTGGCTAGTGGCTACCATATTGTAGCACACAAGTTTAGAATATTTTTAAAATGCACTTGATTTTTAAGTGATGCACCATTGAAAATCAAAGTATGTTTTTTTTTCACTTTGTTTTACTTGATTTGCTTTTCTTTTAAATAAATATGGAGTGAAAATATAAACTAGCTTGTTCAGTTATGGTGACTTCCATGGCTTATTACAGGGAAGGAGGTGAGTCCCCTCCCATATTAAGTGTTCTCCTACAAGTTGAACAACCAATCCCAAAGAATACTGATTAGCTCAAGATTGGGCTCTATTTGTGTGATAAAGAGCTCTTTCTTTAGTCTTTTCCTCTTCCCTCTGCCTAAGCATTTTACTTGGTAGCTTAGACTAGTGAGGAGCAACCTCTTTTGTATAAAGACCAATTCAAGCACCATAGTAATGCAAGCTTCTCCTCTTCCACCCACATGTACATACACATTTTCTGTTTCTCTGTTTCCTTTCTGCCTTATCTCTCAATTGATTTCAGAATTTCGATGATTTTCTGCTAATAATTTTTGCATTCACATGATCTTATTTTAAAGGTCCCAGTCTTCTGTGTATTATTTTTCAACTGTAATACCCACTTCTAACTGAAATGTCTTTCAGAAAATCCTTAAGCCTACCCTCTGATAATAACCATTGTTAACGTTTTGGGATATAACTGTATTTTCTATAAAATTGGGATCATAATGTATATATTTTTACAGTATTAATTTTTTAAATTGAGGTATTATTTACAGAGTTGAAATTTACACTTTTTATTGTGCAATTCTGTGAATTTTAACAAAAGCATACAGTCTTGTAACCATCACCACAATGAAATTGCAGAATAATTCCATCCCTCCACCCCCCAAGATTTTCTTATGCTTCTTTGTAGTCAGCTCTTCCCCTCATCACTAGCTCTGCCCTATTTAAACTGGTTTCTTTTTTCTCCCTTCTACTTAGTAGTGTTGGTCTCACTATGCCACTTTCTTCAATAATCATCTGCCATTCCCAGGCCCTGCCAGAATGACTTAAATTTTCTTAATTCTTTTTCATTTTCCCAAAGGTTCTATAGTTAATATGTATCATTTTTATAGATTGATCTAGGAACTGTCTTAAAAGATGCTGAGGATTTAGTTGATACAGGTAAGTTATCTATATCACTTGTTTGGAGGGGACAACCTAATTCTTTTTTTTTTTTTTCAAGTTGTATTTTTGAAACTATTGTATAAAGGATAGTAGAGGCACTCCTCCCACTCCCTATCTATTTTTTGCTCACTAGATTGGAGTTTCATGCCTAAAAAGCAAATTTTAAGAAGGATATAGACAAATTGAAAGGCATATTAGTAACATAGTAACCAAGATGCAGAAGAACTAATTAGTGATTATTCTACTTGATTCTAAAGGATAGAATAAGGCCCAAGCCTCAGAGAGATATATTTGAGCTCAGTTTAAAGAAGAATGTTTTAATAGAGCATTCCAAAGAGTGAATAGACTTCCTCTTAAAGGAGTAGAGTTCTCTGTCACTTTTGGTATTTCAGCATACGTTGAATATCCAATTAATAGGAAGTTTGTGGAGCAGTTTCAGATGGCATGAAGATCGCTAGACTATCGGGCCTATAGCTCTTTCCAACATTAGATTCCCATTTCCTATAGCAAAGCCTTGAAAATAATTGATATGTTAGGGGTCAGCAGTAGTCATTGTCATTTATGTTGCCGGCCCATCATCTGACATCATTTTACCCCTCTCTTTTCCCTTATTCTTTCAGGGATGAGCTCCTTACTGGCACCTGACCTCATAGCAATGCGGGGGCAAGAGTGGGGAGAAGGGTGCAGGGCGTGAGAACCAGATCTTTTCTAGTGGCCACTACCTTCCCTCCCATCTGTTGTGGGAGGCTAAACCTCGGTATTTAGGTACTCTTCCTGACAGGCTAACCTAAGTGCTTTAGACGCTTTCATTTTACCTAATTTATATTTATTTTAACTCTTACCTGGGCTGGAACTTAAATTCCTAGTGAAAAATTAGGGTTCCCATTCTTGTTCCTCCCTGTCAGCTCACTTCCTTCTTAAGTCCCATTGTGATAAAATGAAACTCAGTGGTTCCCAAAGTTATGTCCCTCATGGTGTCTGGTTTATATCTTGGAATTCTGCCATAGACTTATTTCCTGAGTTATTCTGAAAGTTTGTCTACCAAGCAAACTCTTGAGCCATTCCTTGCTCTTGCCTCTTATCTTTGTGGCTGAATCTCTGCTGTAGAACTCAGTCCCCAGCATGTCAGTCTGGTAAGAGTTTGAGACAACCATGGGCCAGCAGCATTCTAATTGCCAAATACTTCTTTATTCAGAAGTCTAAGTATCAAACAGCTTCCCAGATTTTCCCTTGTTGTGCTGACTTACCTGTCAAGAGCTCATGCCACCTCCGTTTGGTTCTTCAGACCTTGCCTGAACCATTATTTAAGATTCTTATCATTTGCCTTCCCAGTCCAAACTTGTACCGTAATACCTGAGAGTTCCCCTGATGCCTGTCTTGATGTAATAGATGGTCCCAGACCTGGTACCCATCTTAGATTTGTAAACTTCCAGAAACATCTTAAAATGAAACATTTTGTTCAAACTCCTTCAAAACTCCAGTCAGATTCTTACTTCTTTCCATATTATGGAGTTACCAGGTAATGAGTTACTATAGATTTCAGAAATAATTCAACAAAACAGAATAGAGATGCTTGACATGGATGGCACTAAGAATCAAGCTGAAGGGCTTATTTTTGTTTATCCCCAATTCAAAACAGCACAGACAGCTAACCAGTTTAAATAGGGCAAGGACGCTTTCCTGGTTGAAACTGTGATTATAACACCTGTGTGCTAAGCTCTGCACTGCACGCAATTTGAGATTGTTATTGCCAATGTTCAAAGCATAAAAAGTCTGAGTGGTGACTGTGTAGGATCAGCAAGGAGGCTCACCACAGTCAATTCCTGGAGGTGAATTATTTGAAATTGGCAGGTGGTTTCTCTTTTTACCATAGATTTCATTCCCCTTTTCCTGACAGTGCCTGTGTTTGGTGACCTCCACTGTTTATTTAGCTTCTGCATACATTCCTTAGGATTTATTTTATGTGTGGTTTTTTTGCTTGCTTATGTTTCTTGTTATGCTTGGCTACTACTAGGAGAAGTAGTGGTGGTGGTCTGCTTTCGGTCTGCAGTCAAAACAAATGTGATACTCATTTTGAATAACTGGCTTTGAGTTTTCATATAAAAATATAAGTATCATTTGCATAAGTATATTGCTTGAATTGAGTTTATTTTCTATTCCCGATTTGCCCCTAAAAATAGGGCCAAAAAACTACAAAATTGTTTGAGTGAGCATCAAAAGGAAAGAGAAAAGTGGAATAAGCCACGAACTGTATAATCAAACCTGAATATGAGGAATGAGATCCAAACATGGTTTATTTTCCACAAAGCAGTTTAGAGATATCGCAACTGAAAAGGGTTAAAGCTCATATTTTTACCTTATTCCTCACCACCTGCATGTTGTTTACTTGCTCTGTAGCCACACATCGTCAATCACATTCTACACCCCTTGAAAGCACATGTAGGGGTATGAGGGGGATGGGACAAGAAAACAAAGAAATGGAGAAATTAGAAGACTCAAAAAAATTTGTTAACAAAAGATATTTATCAACATTGTCATTTTTAAAAACTGTTGACAGTAAGGTATTAGAAATTATTAATTTTTTGTGAAAGTCTGTTTTGGACAGGCTTTCTAGGATCTCTTTACTCTTGACTTTCAAAATACTTCTGTCTCCTGAATTTTTCATATACTGCTGGCTGTTTATTTTCTGTGTCCTTAGAGGCTCCTCTTCTTCTACCCTTCCTTTAAATGTTGTCCCTCCTCCAGGACACTGTCATCAGAACTCACTGCTCTTCTTCTGTATTGCAGGGTATATACATAGGTGATTTCATCCAACCCATGGTTTCAACTATCATGTATATATGTGTTAATGATCCCCAAACTTTTCTAGGATTTCTCCCCAAAGCATCATACTCATTTAATTACAGCCATTTATTAGACATCTCCCCGTAATGGCAATACGTACTCTAAATAGACCACTTATAAAACTAAATTTTGTATTCATCCCCTAAATTTTTTCTCTTCTAAAATTCTCTAAGTTCTAGAAGCCTAAGAATAATCTTTGATTACTCAGTGTCATCAATAATTGCCCCACCTATCTAGTCCAGTACCAAATTCTGGTCTTTTGCACCCACTTCTCCCCACTCCTGCCACCCCTCTTTTCTGTAAGTTTGAACCTTTATAGTGTCTCACTTGAACAATTGCAGTGGCTTCATAACTGGTCTCTCTGCCTCCATTTTTGGTCCACTCAAATCTATCATCTATCTTTCTTGCCATAATCTAAGTAATGCAATTGTGGCCATGTTACTCCCTTGCTTAAGAAAAATTCAATTGTTTACTCTTACCTTCAGGATAAAATACAAGCTACTTAGTGTGACAAGATCACTAATGTGACATCTTATAATGATTTAGCCACAAGTTACTTATCAAATCTAATGTCTTTGCATACCCTGGCTCCTAACATAACCACCAGTGATCCTGCTTATGGTTCCTTTTGCTACATACTGTTCTTTGCCATGGTGCCTTTCTTTGTTTATGCTATTTCCTACATGGAATAACATCTCCGCATGCTTTTTAAGTCCCAAGCATGCCCTCTTTCAGAAATAATTGTAAGCAATTCTCAACTAAGTTAGTTGTCATTTCTTTTTGATCCCATACTATTAAGTATAAATGTGTGTTGCATTATATTAAAGTTGTCTTTTATATCCCTCTCAAACTACTGTGAGCATCTTGAAGACAAAAGATTATTCATCTTCCAGTTTTCATCAGTTAGCACAGAATCTAACATGTAATAAATGCTCAATAAATACTTCATTTACTGAATGAAAGAATGAAGTTAAGGACTTAAAACCTTAAAGATTGTTCTTCTATTTTTGCATTTTGTACATAATAGTGCTTAATAAATCTGTTATTTCTTCTCAGTCTTCCTGTGATTTTTCTTTTTGGTACCTGAAATGGCTGTTTCTCTTTGTACTTCCTCCCTCCAGCACTGTCATGCCCTGTGCTCCCATTCCACTCTGCCTTTTGGGTTGCCTAACTGAAAACTCAGGATGTCCTGAGCATAAGGCTTAGATAATCAGTGATGTCCCTGCATCTTCTCTCATCCACTGCTGCCTTTATAAATGGGGAAAAAAGAAAATATATTTTCAAGGTAGCATTCAATTTTTCAAAAGGTATACAGGTCACTATGACAGAATATTCTATGCTATATACAGTATGCCACCAGAATATATTAGATTAAAAGAGTACAGCTGGCCAACTGAAAAACAAGAAATGGGGAATTTTCTTTTTAAATTTAGTGCTTTCTTGACTTTCTAAGCAGCTCATTCTTATTCTTAACTCTGTGATTACCTCAAAGCCTACTGCTGGGGACCATCACATAATGGTAAGTTTTTAGAAAGGTATCTCAAGATCAAAGTAAAAAGTTTATGTTTTAGTTGAGATGCATGAAAATGTAGGAAACATTTCTGGCTGAAAAGTCTAAGCTCTGCCCTTATTATAAGGCATTACTCTCAATTTAATTTTACAAATTGGCATGTTGATAAAATGGTGATAAAAAGGAAGCAAATAGTCATGATGATGGGAACGAGTGTTGTTGGGGGGGGAGAGGGGGGTGGGGGGGTGGGGTTGAATGGGACCTCACATATATATTTTTAATGTAATATTATTACAAAGTCAATAAAAAATAAAAAAAAGAAAAAAAAAAAGGAAGCAAATATTCTGTGCATTGGGAAGCAATGAAGAGTATCCAAAGTTTGTAATTGAAATAGCTATAACTTGCTTTTTGTTTTGTTTTGTTTTTCCTTACCATAATATGTCAATGGAAAGATTTTAGATCTGTGATAACTGTATAAAATATAAAGGCCATTAAAATAATCAAATGAAAGTAATTGTGATGTGAGAGTATGGCCATTTGTTATCTTTGATGCTTTGAGTTACTAAAACATGACGCTATTCAAACTTTTTATGTATTGAAAATAGACATTTAGAGTTTTTCTTTCCTTCTCATATTTATGACAGTTGGGGATTGTTCTTTATTAAGGAGAATGAATTTACTATAGATAATCCTTAGCTTCTAGGAGTTTATGATCAAAATGTAGAGAACTTGTCTGTGATATTGAAATACAAGGACCATATCATGAACGCATGAACTGACTTAGAACTGAAATAAATGTTCACTAAATTTTTTACACATTCAAAACAAACGACAAAATTCTCTCTTGACCTGTCTCCACCCTAATTTATATTGCCCTCCTTACTTCTCTCTGAGCACCGATATGCCTTACAGTTTCTTTCTGGTACCATAGAACCTTTGTACAAGCTCTTTCTTCTGCTTGGAATTCTTCCCCATATCATCCACAGCCACCCTACCAAGTACATGAAACTACATACGACACTAATTCCTACCTACCTTTCAGATTTTAACTAAAGCAAACTTTCCCTTGGGAGCTTTGCTTTAACACTCTAAACCAAATGACATCATCTTGTAAAGATCTTTCAATGGCAATTATCACTGTTTCTAATTATACATTATTTGTGTGGTTATTAGATTAATACCATCTTTATCAGTAGCCTATATGATTTGTGATATCAAGGAATACTGTGGTTGCCGTTGTATTCCCGATAGCTGACTCAGTTCTTGTCCCATAGTAGTTGTTGTTTATTGGACGAATGAATGGATGGATGAATGAATCTGTGTCTGCTCTTCAGACTACAGCCAGAGACATCTTGTTATTAGATTGATCTAGCCATGGCCCTTTTCTGTTCATGGCTTGAGCAAAATGACTTTTGCTCAAAATGGTTTCCTATGGCTTAAGATAGTCTGTAGAGTAAATTTCTTTCATAATATAGAAAATATTTTATTATCTTCCCCAACTCACAGATCCAGCCAGACTTTCTCTTTCTTTCTATCTACAATCCTTCTCCTCCCATTTTTGTTCCTCCCTGGGGATGAGGGGTCAACATTCTCCCTCCATGTTCTTGTTTTCCTTAAACTGCATCTGAACTTCCTGTTCTTGTGCCTTTTGCATGCTCTTTTATCTGCCTGGAATGCCATTCTCTTCATTTTCTTTAATTATCGAAATTCACTTCCTTTTCAAAGTTTAACTCAAATGTGACTAATTCCCTGAAGTTTCCCTTGGCTTGTTCTACCCTGTCCAAATTAACAACTCACTCTCCTGAATTCTTATGTTTATACTTGTTAGAGCATTTTATTCTCTTCTGCTTTGCCTATCTTCCCTAATAATAGTTTAGTTATCCTGAAGGCAGGGCTAGTTTCTCATTTAGCACTGTATTCCCCACAATTACAAGTATAGTATCTAATATGGCACTTTAGCTTATAAAAATTAATAAATAATTGAAAATTATGATTGTCATTCAGCAAGAAAAGTACTGACTTAGTGGTTGACTATCTCCATATGATAAGAGATTTTAAATTTAGAAAATCGTACGTATATGTCTCTTTTTTCTCCTCAATCTTTAAGCCCCACGCCCCATTCATCTATCCCTATACTACTTTCAGGTCTCCTTTCCCACCTCAACATTACATTCTGCATCAGTTTATATCCCTGTGTCTTTGTCTTGTTTCTAAGTATGAGCAACACACTTCCTTATTCTTGTATTTTTCTGTTTATCAAAAATCCTGTTCATATATACTTCAAGATTCTGATCATGCTACTCTCCGCATGAAAAAATTCTTGATTGCCCCTTTACATTTCCCGTTAAAATGTATTACTATTTTTATTGTCATCCTATAGAAATTACCTGCATCTTTCCTTAGGACTAATTTTATTCCAAAGTGTAGTCTAGTCTGTTATATACAGAAAACCATGCACTGCTCTAATGTGAGGAATGGGTTTGTTTAATTGCATACTACCAAATGACAAGCCTGGTGTTTTGGATATGATTTGCAGAAAGAATTCATGAGCATCCAGACTTACTTAGACCTGCAGTCTTGGTTTCTTTATACTAGATGCATGCAGTGTTAGCATAGATTAAGCCTCTTGAACTGATAAATCTGAAATAAGTAAAAGGAACCTAATTTTAAAAAGCTGTTAGTATATCCAACAACAAAGGAAATAACTTCTCTTTAAACTTGTGAAAAAGTAAATCTGTATAGACTTGTTTTACAAACGGGAGTTTGAAATGATATTACCACTGTACTCATGGATTTATATTTGGGCTTTAAAAATTTACCACTTACCAACTGTATAAGTTTGCCAAAGACTGCCAATGCAAAAATATCAGAAATGTTTGGCTTTTATAAAGGGGATTTATTTCAGTTAAAAGCTTACAGCTCCAAGACTACGAAAATATCCAAAGCAAGGCAACATCAGAGATACTTTCTCACCAAAGGTCTGCTGCTAGCAGATTCTGGAGTAGTGCCATGTGGCAAGGCAAGATGGCAGGTCTGCTGATCTCTCTCTACTTTCTCCTCCAGCTTAGCTGTGGGTAATCAGGCATCTCTTCTTGGGCCTTGTTGCCTTGAGCCTCTCAGGGCTTCTCTGTCTTCCTGCAGCTGTAGGTGAACCTGGAGTCCTTTCTCTCTCAGGGCAGGGATAAAATGGCAGAGTTCCTTTTCTCTGTGTCTTTCTCCTTTCTCTCTGTGTGTGTTTTCAGTTTATATAAGACCCAGCAAGAGGGTAGAGACCCAAACTGGGTCATGCCTAACTAACATAGTCCAACCAAAATCACTAAGGTGATCTAATCAAGTGATCTAATCAAAGGTCTCTTAACTGAATCTCATCAAAAAGACCTCATCTATCCATGTTTATGGGCATAAGAATGGGTTTGCCTAAAAGCATAATTTTCTGAGGTCCACAAAAGACAAACTGGGACACCAACTGTGGCTTAGGTAAGATTTTCCTTTTTCTAATGCTTTGTGCTTTAATGCTCACTCCTAAGTCTCAAATGGTCCACAGTTATCAGTGAAAACATACATGTGTTTTGCATTTGTGTGTATGTATGTGCTTGTGTGCTGAAGGAAATATGTCGTATAAGCTTCTACAGGTATTTTCAAGATTGTCTGATAGTAGAAAACTAGCAGAAAATATATAGGTAAATAAAGAAAACTCCAGCCAGGTGCTGTTCTAGATCTTTATATGAACTATCACATGTAATCTTCATATAAACCTCATTTTACAGATCAGGGAGCTTGAGCTTAGAATGTCTAAGATACTAGCTCTCCAAGTTTATTTAGCATTGATAAATGTCAAAACAGGGATTCAAACCTAGATCCATCTGATCTCAGATCTGTTCTCTGCAAAGATTTCCACTTAAGCTCTAACTGGATGGACACTTGTTTGCAAAAATAAATATCCAATTCCTGCTTTTAGATTCAGTACCATAAATATATCCCACGTTACATGATACAAGCACAGAGGAGAGATTCACCCCAAAACCTTGGTGCCAGGTAGTGGTAAGAAAATAGACACAGACAACTTTCCTGAGGAAATGGCCCTGAAGAGATCTAAAGAGTCCACAGTGGGAAGGAATCAACAGTATACTTATTAAGAGCTATCTTATACTGTGAGGAATGAATATAATTATGGTAGACTCCAAAATGTAGTTTGTGGTTCACTTAAGCATGAATTATCCAGAATGCAAGTTAAGCCCACAACACTAAAACCTTGTAAGAAATGTCTCTTATCTATGCCCACAATGAGTATAGACAGTTTTTATCTCCCTCTAAATCATTTGCCAAACAGGGAGCCCTTCTTGCATACATTGAAATGGCTCCAAACCACAAGAACCACTGCCACAGTAGCATCTGGGACTAATGTGGTAGATGCTGCCAAGTCTTTCTCCTCACAGTACTGACACCATCTCAGCCAGAACTGAAGGTCTAAGTCAAAAATGCCTGCCCAGAGCCAACCATTTTACTTCAATTTTAAGTCAATCTGGGTAATTGTATGTGATTAGACCATGCCTAATAACATTTCCCCAGATACCAAAAGAATAAAAAACCTGGCTCTCTGCTGTCTACCCCCTGAAGCCTCATCCAGAACCCTGTCTGCAGTATCGCCAGAACCGTAGTGTGTAAGGAGCCATAGATCCTTATATTTTCATCACCTGTTTTAAAAGTAAACTTTCTCTGTTAAGCAGTCCTTAACAGCATAAGATGGATATAAACTTCATCTTTTTTATTGAGTAATAGGTATCATTATATGTGACGTGGCAAAAATTCTGTATACATGGCAAAAATTCTATAATATCAGGACAACAAAAGAACAAATTCCATTGTTTGGGTTCCCAAAGGAATTTTATAAATTTTTAAAAAAATGACAGAGATTCTCAACATTACTTATAAAATACTCAAATCTACCTATTTGTGACTACTCTCTTTTTTCAGTGACTTATACTGGCATATGCAGCTAACACAAATATTCATTGAAAGGTTACACATATCACCAAGATAAATCAGAAAAGTGAAGAGTTTTCTATGACATAATATTAGATCCATATAGAGTACCTATATATGTAGCATAACCAAGGGTCTAACTCCTACAGAGCTAGTCTTTCATTGTAAGCCAGTCATAGCCAAATTCAGGTGCTGATTTACTTTTACTGATTTAAAATAAACTAAAGTTTACACTTTCAACCTAACTGAAAGTCCTAGAAAATAGCAGATGATCTATAACAATTTATAATATTTAGAATGGTAGTTGGTTAAGGTATTTTTATCCAAGGATTTGTTGTAAACTACTATAACTTTCACTGCTGACAACCCTTTGCAATTAAAATTGCAGGTATTTTTCCAATCTCTGCAGTTATTCAGCAACCAGCATACCCTCTGCTATTAATATATACTTTTTGTATATAACAACATTGCTTAAGCCTCCTTATCCATCAGTCTCATTTCCTCTGATATTTCTTCCAGAATAGCTTCTCTTGGTTTGCCCTAGTTATCTGTTTCCCTCAACATTGTTTTTGAATTGTTTTATGGACACATGGATAAGTCAATAATGAGGTGATCTGGGTTCTTATTCTAGAGAGAATTATGAAAAGCTAGAAAGAATAACCTTTTAGAATCAGTCGAAATACAGGAAATGAGTCCTGATTGTACTAGCGTAACAAAATGAACCTGAAAACTAAGTTTTATCTCCATATATCAAAATAAAATGCAGTTTTTAAAAAATGTATTCTTTTCTTTTTAAGATTTATTTATTTCTCTCCCCTCCCCCCCCCCCCACCCCGGATGCTGTTCTCTGTGTCTATTTGCTGCATCTTCTTCTTCCACTTCTGTTGTTGTCAGCAGCACGGGAATCTGTGTTTCTTTTTTTGTGGTGTCATCTTGTTGTGTCAGCTCTTCGTGTGTGCGGCACCATTCCTGGGCAGGCTGCACTTTCTTTTGTGCTGGGCAGCTCTCCTTACTGGGCGCACTCCTTGCGTGTGGGGCTCCCCTACGTGGGGGACACCCTGCTTGGCACGGCACTCCTTGTGTGCAACAGCACTGTGCATGGGCCAGCTCCACACGGGTCAGGGAGGCCCGGGGTTTGAACCACGGACCTCCCATGTGGTAGACGGACGCCCTAACCACTGGGCCAAGTCCGCCACCTAAAATGCAGTTTTCAGGCCACAGTAAAACATGCATCCATCTATTCATCCATCCATCCTCCATCCATCCATCTATTCATTCACTTGTCTGTTCCTCAGATACTTATAGAGCACTAGAATCTCCTTTTCAAGTCATTTATATCACACATTTATTTTTAAACAATAAAAGAGTGATCTATATTTTAAAATACTTTCTAAGATTTTCTGTAATTCTGCTATGAAAATGTATCAAATATTTTAATTTTTACAAATGAGTCTATTATTTGTCCATATATATGCATATTTTTACAGTTCAAAGGTTTGAAGTTATTTTTCCTTTTTCAATCTTTGAATCTTTAATCCTCCATATGCTTTGAACAGTTTTTTATTTTAACACAATTTCAGTTTCAAGTTTTAAGTCGTTTTCATTTGAAAACATTTAAGACTGCATACAAGCCAAAAAACAGATATTCCATGCATATATATGCTACTTTGCCCCTTTTGATGACTCTGAAGAGCCAGTGAACAGGCAGAACGGCTTCTTTGCTAGGATCCTCTGAGCAAGGCCATATGAGAAATTACATGATGTAATGGTCCTTTTGTGTCTGCCCTAGGGTATTTGAAGTGAGTAGGCCATTTTGGTACCTTAAAAATAAGGCATTTTAAAAATGTTTAAAGGGTATTTAGAGAAAAATATAGCTGCTTAAAATAAACACATAAAATCCCTTTCATGAGACTTGGACAATTTTCAGAAGAAGAGATGTGGGGGGAAAATGAGAGCTTAAGTATGTGTTGACTAATCAGTTCAGAAGCATCTGTTTTAAAGGAACTTAAAGATTTCTAGTTTAATTTCCTTAATTTTTAAATGAGAATATTGAAGAATAGAGAATTTAAAAGACGTGGCTCAAACATTGAATCACAAAACTCCTTGATAGCTTAGTTTGTAGCTCATAACTAGTTTGGTCCTAGGATTTCAGGGAAATTCGTTATTTTGTGTTAATTTTTTTGTTTTTCATTTTGCTTTCAACATGTAACTGTCTTCACTAGCATTTTACACTTCTTATTTTTGATGATAAAGAACTGCAGTGTTTTTTTTTCACTTAGTTACTTGTCTCTGTATTTCAAAAAGGTAAATTTTTAAAAACCTTCTATAAATAAGGTTGAACAAGGAAGGATATGTCAAAATATTCCATAACCTAAAGAAACATTTGGATATGTTGAATGCGGATTTCACCAAATTCCATAATAGCTCAGTCTCTTAACGAGTATCTTTTAGGGCCAAATTAAACAAAAGTATTTATTACTCTATAACAGCAAATGACATTTTGAAACTTATTTAGATTGATTATCAAATGAATAGGTTCAACAAGAATCTAAGTAAATTTAAGAAATTGAATAAATGTGTGAAAGAGGGATGAATAAGTAATTATGACTACATAGAAAAATTGACAGTTGAGAACTAAAGACATGGTCTGTCTTATCTCCTTTCCTTAACAATTTAACACTGAATCTCAGGTCACTGGATAGAAGAGTTATCTGGTCCACATTTAGCCAGGTGCTGGATCCTTTTAATTCTTTTTATAGAGTTATTCCTTGTATTCAGGTCCCATTTAGCCGGCAGTTCTGCCAGATGTGATGAACAACTCTGGGTCCCCCTTATCTTAATACATTTTCCCATCATCCTTTTCTTTGTAAATAAACCCACACACCACCACTTTCAACATAAGTTGACTCAGCTATGTATCCACTTCCCTCCATTTGCACAATTAAACTATATTTTGTGAAAGCTGTCCTTTAATAGCACATTATATAATGATACATATATAATTATATAATATCTATGTCCTCAGGTGAGTATTCAGAAATTATATTACGGGAGCAGACTTTTTTTTCTTTTTGCAAACAAGCAAATCCCTAAAGTAATTCTTAACCATGTTCTGCTATTTTCTATGACATGGTAGAACACTTTGACATGTATAATACTAATTATACATTAGTACAATACATACATACAATACTATTAAGAATTCAATTATTTTTTCTAAGTAAAACAGACAAGAAAAGTGGACACCAACTTAATTTTTTTCTTTTGCAAACACTGACTTGTTCCTTTTCTTAGATTTTTCCAGTAGTTTTTTGTTATTGCTTTTTTTTACAGGAACCTTGGTTTGGTTCCAAAATGAATCTGTAATAAGTGTTTTAAATTGTGAAAGCATGGATATACTTTGGTTAACAAATAAGTAATGTTCTGGTGTTTGAAATTAAAAATAATTTGATAGATATGTGTATCTTAATATACGTATATCTTAAATGATTAAAACATTAATGACTTTTCCTTTAAAAATATCTCTATTTTAAAACCCTCAAAACTGATTATGTAGTATAGATGTTGATACTAACTCTTGAAGTTGATAGTAAATCTTTTCAGGACTCTTTTTTTTTTTTATTGACTTTGTAATAATATTACATTAAAAATATATATGTGAGGTCCCATTCAACCCCACCCCCCACTCCCCCTCTCCCCCCCCCGCCAACAACACTCGTTCCCATCATCATGACACATCCATTGGATTTGGTAAGTACATCTCTGGGCACCTCTGCACCTCATGGTCAATGGTCCACATCATGGCCCATACTCTCCTCCATTCCATCCAGTGGGCCCTGTGAGGATTTACAATGTCCAGTGATTACCTCTGAGGCACCATCCAGGGCAGCTCCATGTCCCAAAGACGCCTCCACCTCTCATCTCTTCCTGCCTTTCCCCATACCCATCATCCACCATGTCCACTTTTCCCAGTCCAATGCCACCTCGTCTATGTGGACATTGGATTGGTTGTGTCCATTGCACCTCTATGTCAAGAGGAGGCTCAGATTCCACATGGATGCTGGATGCAATCCTCCCATTTTCAGTTGTAATCACTCTAGGCTCCATGGTGTGGTGGTTGTCCTTCTTCAACTCCATCTTAGCTGAGTGTGGTAAGTCCAATAAATCAGATTGTAGGTGCTGGAGTCTGTTGAGGCTCAGGACCTGGCTATCACATTGTCAGTCCAGAGATTCAAATCCCCTAAATATATCTTAAACCCCAACATTAACTGCACCTCCAGCACATTAGCATGAAAGTCTTATATGAAGGGAGATCCCATCTGAGTCCAGATTCATCACACATAAACACCATTTCCAAAGAGGGGCCATCTGCCCTGGTAGTTAACCCCATCGGCCATGACCATAACTCTCATGGGTCTCTTTAGCCTTCAAAGGAACCAATATCTGGGGGTTGTATCTGCTTTATCTGTCTCTCTGACTCTGCTCAGTTGTGCATGAGGGCAATCCTTCCGCCAACCTCCAGACTCTTTTTTAGAAACTCGTAGCCATATAAACTCATTTCTCCTTTCCATTTCCCCCTTACTTTAGGTCAAACAGCATTTTAAAGTCATGGTATTTTATGTAGACATGGATATTCTGCTGATCCGCATTGAACCTTCCGTATAAGGTCCTTTTCCAGTTGCATCATCAGTTGGTAGTTGATAGTGGTCCCTCATTGCCAGGGAGGCTCATCCCCGGGTGTCATGTCCCACGCTGGGGGGAAGGCATTGCATTTACATGCTGAGTTTGGCTTCGAGACTGGCCACATTTGAGTAACATGAAGGCTGACAGGAGGAAATTCCCAGGCACAATGTTGCTCTAGGCCTTGTTCTTATTTTAGGTTTATCAGCTCACAAGCATAGTCATTAGCATCAGGGGCTCATTGTTGCTTTTCAGGACTCTTGACTACTCACAAGCCCCCATGAAAAAGTAAACTGAAAACTAAAACAAATTTAAATAATAATTTTAAATAATAATAGAATTATTATACAACTTACACAAATTATCACATGGGCAAATGTTTTTTGATTAAAATTTTAAAATAAAGAAAAATACGATGTAGCATACTCTATAAAATGCACTGTAGTCCTGTTTCATAGTTATAGGAATTTATAGGGGGTGAAGTACATGAATATTATGCCTTTAATTTTTTTTCTCAGTAAAACAGACAAGAGTTGTGGACAGCATCTTAAAATTTTTCCTTAACAAAATTATGTTCCTTTCCTCAATTTTTCCTGCAGTGTTTTTATTTTTATTTTTTAAGTGTAGGGTTTATTCGTTTGAAATGTACTTAGATTTTGTGAAAGTAAGGCTATTAACAATAATCTGTTAGTCCTGGCCATATTTCAAGTAGCATTTAAAGAACAATTCCTTTGACCTGAAATCATGAGATCAAAAATGTATATCCAGGGAAGTGGATTTGGCTCAATTAACTGATAGAGTGTCTGCCTACCACATGTGAGGTCTAGGGTTCAAACCAGGGCCTCCTGACCCATGTGGTGAGCTGGTCCACGCACAGTGCTGATGCACTCAAGGAGTGCCATGCCACGCAGGGGTGTTCCCTGCATGGGGAACCCCACGTGCAAGGAGTGCGCCTTGCAAGGAGAGCTGCCCTGTGTGAAAAAAAGCACAGCCTGCCCAGGAGTGGTGCCACACACATGGAGAGCTGACACAGCAAGATGATGCAACAAAAAAGAGATGCAGATTCCTGGTGCAACTGACAAGAATACAAGAGGACACAGAAGAACATGCAGTGAATCGACACAGAGAGCAGAAAACTTGGGGGGGTGGGGAGGGGGATGGGAGTGAAATAAATAAATAAAATAAATAAATCTCAAAAAAAAAAGTGAATATCCAAAGAATTTCTCAGAAGACTCTCTCAAAAAAATAAAAGGTTTATAATGGAAAATTATTCTTTTTTCTAAGGAGAAGTCATAGATAATATGAAAGCACAATTTTTAAAATACTGGTAGAGAAGTGAAATGAATAGTGGAACTCTTATTTTCTACATGCTGAGACATGATGAACAGTAAATTTATTAAAAATTTTTAGTTATACTAGCCAGGATAATTTTTCCTTATTAATGTATATTTATATTCATTTTTAAGTATTATATGTGATTTAGTGATCAGTAATTATTGAAATCTTCATATCAATAATTGTATAAACCTGATTGGCAATGTGCTATTTTAAGATAATAAATATGTAAATACAAAGGTTTGCTATAGGGAAATATCTTTAAAAAGGCATTCTATGTAAATTAAGATCTATCTTCTGCTAATTAAAATATTAAATAATTTCATATATGACAGTATGTTGAGAAGGAAGGAAACATCTCCTTTGAAAGAAGATGAGAATTTTTTTCTGCTTGAACCTATCTCTATTGTAACTATTAAATTCTGCCATTGGAGCTTGAAAGCAACCATAAGCAATATGTAAACAAATGGGTATGCTCCAACAAAACTTTTCTTTACAAAAAACAGTCAGCTTTCTGGATTTGGCCCATAGTCATATTTTTCTGACCACTGTTTTACACCCTCCACTACTTCTGACTAGAACTAGTCCCATATTGCCACCCAAAGCTAGTCTACTTAGCAACTTACTCCATTCCTGTCTAGTTTAGACAATTATGTACTTTGTGTTTTTATTTCTTATATAAATTACTTTTGTGTTTCCTTGACTTTGCTCTTGCCATTTTCTCTGTCTGGAATATTTCCCCTTGAATCTTCATATCCAAGTCCTATACATCTTTCAAGGCTCGACTAAAATGCCAACTTCTCCATGAAGCATTCCCTGAACTTACTATCTTTCTATTTCATTACAAAGTGTTTTGCAAATAGCAGTCACTACATTAATATTGCCAAAGATATGAATTAATGTAATATATCTAAAACCTTAGCCAAATAAGTTGTGAGGAGAATTTTGTGATTGATTTGGGGGGGGGCAACTAAATGTTTATATCAAACCTTATTTCAGCACCGTTTTGAATCTTTCTAAATATACTTGGTAACTTATTTAATTTTAGTAGCATTTGAGTAATACTAATTACTGATGATGAAGATCTTGCAGTATCTAAATGAGGACTTAATAGTTTGTTCTGGTGTTACATGGGTATGTAAAAAACCACCATAAAACATAGTGGCTTACAACAAGACAGTCTTTAATTTTGTATGCAAGTATGCGATTTGGGGGGAACTGTAGAAAGCTACAGGAATCAGTCCCTCCACCAGGGCAACAATTAAACAAGCAGTGACTGTCTAAATCAACCATTTTTAAGTTCTGGAATCCAATGGAACACTGTGCAACCTCTAAGGAAGAGCAGGAGGAAGAGGCTGGTAAATTATGGTAAATACCAATAAACTCCTCTCTCCCTATGGTGGTATCATCACCAAGCCCACATTCTCACTGCAAGCAGCAGTGGAGTACAGGCCTTGACATAGTTTGCTGGTGCCAGAGGATGTAAAAATCCACTTCCCCGAGATCCTGGGGTTCAGGGTTGCAGGTTGATCACTGATCACTACATTTGACGAGCTAATTTGGATCATTGGAGGCATGACTCTGAGGATGGCCATTGTTATAACCTGCCCAAAGATGGCAGAGGAGAATTAAAGACTGTTCCCTTTCTCAGAGCTGCGGAGGATACTGAAAAGGCTACACTGACTGGGCAGGGGCTGAGTCAAAGTGTAGCCTTTTGGAGCTGTGGAAGAAGCTCCTGGCGCCTCCTTCATCACCTTCCCAGAGCAGTTTGGAGCTGGCAGCACTCTCTTTGTGGTTCCTTGTTCTAGCTGGGTAAGACTGATTTGAGAGAAACTCCCTCCTTCATCACCTTCCCAGAGCAGTTTGGAGCTGGCAGCACTCTCTTTGTGGTTCCTTGTTCTAGCTGGGTAAGACTGATTTGAGAGAAACTCCTCTCCAGCATAACCCCTCTCCCAGAATTTGCCCTCCAGGCAGAAGCATCTTGAGACAAAGAAAGCAGTTAAGAAACAATTGAGTCCCACAGCCTGGAGCAAAGGCTTACCTGCTTGAAGTTCTGCAGTGGGAGACCCAGGAAAGAGAGAAAATCTGTTTCCTATGAAGTAGAAGAGGTATTCAAACTTCTGTAAAGGCCACTAGCAAACACAAACCTAGGAAAAGATACAGGCCCAGAGAAGACTGGGAGGACCTTGCACTTTGCATTTGCATTTGTTCAAAGACTAAAGAACGAATAGCAGGAGAAAGTACTACATTATAGGTAGTGACTTTAATTGGAAGTGGAGTAAACTTTCTAGTCAAAAGGCAGAGATCAGCAGACTGGATAAAATAGCATGACCCAACTATATATTATTACAAGAGACTCGCCTTAAATTCAGACATAAGTAGGATGGAAAAAATACACCATGCAAGTGATAATAGTGATAATAGAGAGGTGGGGTAGTTATACTAATCTCATGCAAAATACATGAAGCAAATACTGACAGATTTGAAAGGAAAAAAATAGGCAACTTTACATTAATAGTAGGACACTTTAATACAAAAATAGCATGTTCAATAATGGATAGACCATCTAGACAGAAGAAAATAAGACTAGAAAGATACTCTAAACTCACTAGACCTACAGACATATATAGACTATTTCATCCAACATCAGAATATACATTCTTCTCAAATGTACCTTGATTGTTCTCCAGGATAAACCATGTCTTAAGTTACAACACAAGCCTAAGTATATTAAAAAAATAATGAACTCATACAGTGTATCTTCACTGAGTACAATAGAATGAAGCTAGAAATCGATAGTATTTGTGAAATGGAAATTCACAAAAATGTGGCAATTAAATAACATACTTGTAAACAACCAATGGATTAAAAAGGAAATCACAAAAGAAATTAGGAAATATATTTAAGGCAAATGAAGATAAAAAACCAACATACCAAAACTTCTGGATATAGCCTTGGAACTGTAAGCTTTTATCCCAAATAAATACCCTTTATGAAAATCAACAGATTTCTGGTACTTTGCATGGACACCTCTTTGACAGACTAATATAGGGTCCCAAATAACCAAAGTCATCTTTTAAAAGAAGAATGGGGGACCAGATGTGGCTCAAGCAGTTGGGTGCCTGCCTCCCACATGGGAGGTCCCAGGTTGTTCCTGGGGTCTCCTAACAAAGACTAGTAGACACAACGAGCAGACAAACAGTGAGCAAAGAGCAGATAGACAAGGGAGCCATCTTGAGGGGGTGGGAGGGGAAGAAGAATGAAGTTGGAGGACACATACTCCCAGATTTTAAAACTTTTTACATTGAGTGGGTGTAACTCAGCTGGTTGAGTGCCTGCTTCCCATGTATGAGGTCCTGGGTTCAATCCCAAGTGCCTCCAAAACAAAACAAAAACAACACAACAACTTCTTACAAAGAACAGTAATCAAAACAGTATGGGACTGGCACAAGGATAGACAGATAGTCCAATGGGATCAAATCCAAAGTTCAGAAATCAACCCTTCTATTTATGGCCAACTAATTTTTGACAAGGGGGCAAAAACCACTCTTTTGGTGGTGGCGAAACTGGATCTCTGCAAAAGACTGAATTTGGACCTGTACCTTACAATAGACACAAAAATCAACTCTAAATTGACTAAATACTGAAATATAAAAGGCAGAACTATAAAACTCTTAGGAAAAACTTAGAGAAGCATCTTCAGGACCTCTTGTTAAGGAATGGTTTCTTAGACTTTATACATAAACTGTAAGCAACAAAAGAAAAAAATAGATAAATAGGACCTCATCAAAATTAAAAGCTTTTTTGCATCAAAGGACTTTATCATGAAAGTAAAATGACAACCTACACAATGGGAGAAAATATTTGGAAACCATATATCCAGTAAGGGTTTAATGTACAGTATATATAAAACAATCTTTTGAGTCAATAAGGAGACAGACAACCCAAATGAAAGATGGGCAAAGAATGGAATAGACTTTTCTCCAAAGAAGATATACAAATGGCCAGAAAGCACTTGAAAAGATGTTCAAGATCATTAGCCATGAAAAAAATACAGATAAACACCACAATGAGATACCATTTTATACCCTTTAAAATGGCTACTATTAAAAAAAACAGAACATTACCAGTGTTGGAGAGGATGCAGAGAAATAGGAACACTCATTCATTGATGGTTTATGGTGATAACGTACAATGGTACAACAACTATGGCAGACAGTATGGTGGTTCCTCAGAAAGTTAAGAATAGAATTACCATATGGCCTGTTAATCTCACTGCTAGGTACATAACCAAAAGAATTGAAAGGAGGGACTCAAACAGGTATTTGCAAACCAATATTCCTAGTGGTACTATTCACATTTGCCATAAGATGGAAACAGCCCAAGTACCCATTAACTGATGAATGGATAAACATAATGTAGTATATATACAAAATGGAATATTATTCAGCTGTAAAAAGAAATGAAGTTCTGATACATAGATGAACCATGAAGACATCAAGTTGAGTGAAATAAGGTACACACAAAAGGACAAATATATGATCTCACTCATAAGAAATAATTATAATAAACTTATGATGTCAGAATCTAGAATGTGGGCTACCCTGGGACAGGTTGAGGGTAGGGAATAAGTTAAGGCTTAAAATGTAGTTTCTATTTGGGATGATGGAAACATTTTGGCAATGGATGGTAGTGGTGGTAGAACATTGTGAATGTAATTAACAGTACATGTATAGCAAATTATGTATTTGACTGTAGTTAAAAGGGGAAATTTTAGGTTCTATACATGTTACTAGAATAAAATTTTTTTAATAGTACATGGATCTGCACAATACAAACAGTGAACCCTAAGTTAAATCATGGACTAAGGTTGATAGTTCAGTTAGAAATATGTGCTTTTTCAATGTAAGAAATATACCACACCAAAGCAATGTGTTAATAATAGGATGGCATATGGGAACCCTATATTTTATGTATGGTTTTTCTGTAAACCCACCACTTCTCTAATAAAAAAAATCTGGAACTTAGACAAGGGTCAGTAGGGATAGTTCACCTATGTTCTATGCCAGGGGTTCTTTTTTTTAAAGATTTATTTAATTAATTAATTTCCCCCTCTCTTGCCACTTGCTTGCTTTCTGCTCTTCTTGTCCATTCGCTGCGTGTTCTTCTGTGTCTGCTTGTCTCCCTTTGTTGCGTCATCTTGCTGCGCCAGCTCTCCATGGGCATGGGCCATCAGCTCTCCACAGCACAAGCCAGCCTGCCTTCACAAGGACGGCGAACCCAGGGCCTCCCATATGGTAGACAGAAGCCCAATTGATTGAGCCACATCTGCTTCCCGTATGCCAGGGGTTCTTAAACTTTGGGAGTCTCTAGAAAAATTTCAGGGGTCTGTGAGCTTGAATTGAAAAATATCAACTTATTATCTTTATTTTCTCTAACTCCTAACTGAAATCTAGCATTTCCTTCACTTACAAATGTATTGCTGGATACTCATTTCACCTGACTGGAAAAGGGGTCCATGGAACAAAAAAATGTTAAGAACCCCTGCTTTATGCTATTGCAGCTTGACTATGATTGAAATACCCACTTTCAACATTGGATACTGACATGACTAGCAAATTGGTGCTGGCTGTTTGTTGATGTGCTCAGTTATCTCCACATGGGCTTCTCCATGGAGCTACTTGAGCTTCCTCTTAGCATGATGTCTCGATTCTAAGAGGAAGCATTCAAAAAGCTGGAATTGGAATTAGGGCCTGGCCACAGATACTGACACAGTACCACTTCTTCCATAATGTATTGTTCAAATAATTACAAAGCAGACCCTGATTTGAGGGGAAAGGACATAGACCCTATAACTCAATAGCAGAAATATCAAAGAATTTGAGTATATCTTGAATTTATCTAACATTTAAGAGTTTTGTTTTAAATGAGCCAAAGTTATACTAATTTTCAGAAATACTAAGCAGCATTTTTTTTTTAATTAGCCCTAATTTTATCTTATTCTATTATAGTTTAAAATTGGATAGCTTTGTATTTCTTCCCAAATTCTGAAGAATTTAAAATTTTGGTCTCTGGCATTTTGACTAATTTAGGAAATGCTTTATATTAAGAATCAATTTTAAACTATTTTTCTTAAAAATTGCATATGAAATTCAGTGGATAGACAAATAATGTAAAGAAATATAGATAGGGGAATTTCACCCTATTATATTTTCTTGGAGTTTTGTAGTCATTATTGAAATAGTCTTAATATTCCTTACTCTCTAAGGCTTAGGTAAAATTTTATTTAAAATATAAGTACAGTGCCTACGATGTTATAATTATACAATATAGTAGTCAATGTATATAGCTAAGTTTGCGATTGGTTTTCTTATTGAATTAGAAGATACTACGTGTGACACCTGGTCAAGGGTTCAGTGGACAAGTTGGTTTCAACATGCTTCACTGGCAGTTACCCACCAATTTGAACCTGCCATAAAACCAATCCACAAAGTTTAACAGAAGAACTTAATGGGAAATTGTTGATTTTATGGAAAAAATATGTGAGAAACATCACCTCCTGGAGCCAGGAGAATCATCTCAATATATGTGAAGAGAATTTACTATTATTAGTTTTAATTGTCAATCTAAAGAGAGACTTTTTGGAAATGTATTTATTTTTAAAAATTAGTATGATTACTCAGCTTGTTTTAGTTACAAGTTTTCAACCATATTATTATCTCTTCTTTTTTCAGAAACAAATATTTATAGTAACTATTACTAGCAATATCAGAAATAAAAATTTTGTACAATTCTTAATATCAGTTTCATAATAATTTACTACTTATTAACTAATGAATGCATCATAACTTGTCAATTCACATTAGACCACCCAAGACAATAATGACATTGTACTCACTTTTCAGCCATGATATCTTGATCATTCTGATTATCACCAAATTCTCCAATTTTGCTCTTAATTCTCTTTGTATTCAGATTTGAACCGAACATACTTCTTCTTGTATCATTTGCCATAAAAGTATTTTTCTCTTCTTAAACATTGAATTTAAACAGTAAAAAAGAAAGATGCATTAGGGATATTTTGGCCACTTTAACACCCTAGCTACACATCTTCCTTAAAGTGCAAGAAAGCTGGAAAAGTTTGGTAACCAAAAGATTTTTTTCTGCAGGCTGCTATTTTTATCATCGCCTCCCCAAAGTAATGAAAAGCCATTTGAACTCTTGCCAGGGGTGACTGTTTCCCCTCCTTTACTCTCCTCCTTCCCCCTCCTTGTATACCCCTTTCAGCAGCATCATCTCACAACATTTTTGAATACTTATTGACTACCTTATTCCAGTCGATGATGTAAGGATTCTTAGGCATTGTCTCATTTCATCCTCATAATAGCCCTGTTTAAGTGAAATTATAATCCCCATTTTATAGGTGAGATAATTGGAACAAAGCGAGATTAGATAATCTTCCTGAGGTCACACAAGAGTAGTAGAGCAAAGATTCAGTCCAGGCTTTTGGACCTCAAAATCTGCACGCATTCTTAATCACTATACCCTCTGACTCCCATATATTTGCTGCATATTTATGTATACATATACACATTTATTTTCTAAAGTTGCTTCCATACCAAAATATTTGAGAAGGTTTTCTTCTTTATTGTCATATATGTCCCCGTAGCAGTACTTGGAGATGTGTTGACTAGGATGATCTTTTTCTTTGTTGAGTGTCATATGTCCACCAGGTAAGAATTGCTCTGAAGAGTCAGCAGTGGTCATAGAGAACCATTCTACACATTAGTCAGTTTCTGGGTAAATACTAGTTATGGATGAAATACTTACCTCCCAGTATTCTCTAGGTCTGGATAACGGATGTAGTTGAAACTTATTTTAACACGATCTAATACCGAAAACTAAAACTTCTACTAAAGCATTTCATGTCTTATGAATAAATTTCCATGTGCTATCAGAAATTACCTTTTACTCCTAGTTAAATCTTCTTTCCAACTCTGAGGATATGTTGAGATATACTATTTTAATTGAATAACTTGTGAGGCACTAACCTTAGTCATTATGCAAATTTAAAATTACATTCACCACCTTTTGTCTTTCAGTTTTATACAAAATTCTTTCCCCCACCCCTCTTCATCTCACATACACTTTAAATTTTCTGTATAGAACTTTTAAAGGTTATTTCAGGAACAGATGCAGAAAAGTAATTTAGTTATATTTTTGACATAATTCTTAAAAATCTTAAAGAACATTTAATTCTATATTTATAACCTGACCAGAAATGTCGATGGTATTTAATCCTGTATAGCCAGTCTAACTATTATAGATCTTTGAGTCAGAATGAACAATAAGAATCTAGGGAAATGTAAGGATCAATTTGGAATAACAAAGTAAGCCAAGAAATGTACCCACAAAGTGTGACTACGCAATAACATCTGCTCGTTTAACAGAACAAGTAAAAAGTCTCCACTCAGGACAACCAGTGTCTTCCAAAAGAATGAGAGGTGAGAAAATGTGGGCATTAATGTTACTTAATCACTATTCTCTACTTTGTATACACAATTGGAATCCTGCTCCTTTACCTTTATTAAAGCTAGAAGCAAACTCTCTCAAGGAAATTCCCCAGAGTACCTGATTCTTTGGTTCAGGTTAACTCATAATAGGGATATTCTTCACAGATTATTTCCAATTAAAATAGTATATATACAAATAGTACTTTTACAAGTTGGGAACTTTAAGTAGTCCTCTCATCTGAGATATTTTTTGCTGTTATTGATTTGTGTCATGAAAATGTTCCAGATCCTGCTTCCCTAGAGGGGTCACTCTGGCTTAGGCTCTGATTTTAACTTAATAATCACCACTGATTCTTCTCCTTTCTTATTTTTCTATATTCCCCCTAGTTGGCAGGGTCCCAGAACTACATGCAGTACTCTAGAAATCAAATCTCATTAGTACTCAATATAACTGGAGGATCAGGACAGAGGGATTGTCTCATATTTCCTGCTCGTTGTGCTACTATTTCTGCATTGTGGTCTCATGCATGCTTGAACTAGTGCTTGAGGGGAAAATAATTCTAATAGGAATTGGCAGTTAGCCCAGAAGTCCTACTCCATGCTTTCAATAATGCTTACATGTGGAATCCTTTCCACATTATAGAGGCTAAAAAAGATTGACATTAGGATTTATTTTTTCAGAATTAAATGCTATATTCTTTGTTTTCTTTTTACAATGTAAAGGCAGCAGTTTTTTCAACTGTTAGGCCAAATTTGGATTTTCAATTGAAGGTAATTTGAGATTACAGGAAATACAGAGGACATTTATCACTCTTGTCATAAAATTATTTCTTATCAATCTTATCTCCCCTGGGCTGGCATTAAAACTGCATGTTATTTTGAAAAACATGAATGTAAGACTCAGTAAAAAGTATGTCTTGATCGTAATGAAATAGGAGAACATGCCAACATTTTCAAAGGTATGTTTCTTTCTCCCTCATGCCCATATTTTGTGAAATATGGCTTGTTTTTCTTCTCCTTTACACCTACTGTTAACTTGCTATATGGACTGAGCACATATGGATATAAATATTTTGTTCTGTGTTTACATTACGCCAGCACACATGATCAATTTGTATATTCAGTTAAAACATCTTATGAGAGAAGGCAAAAAGAAGAGGAAAAGAAAAAGTAAACAGTCAAATGAACTTGGCCATTAATTAGTCAATGGGCTATTAGAGGCAAAGCATTATAGATATGGTTTACTATTGCCTCTCACAGATAAAACTTGTAAATTTGTTGATAGAAGTGCATCCTAAAAGTCCTAGACTAACTTGCTTGTTAAAAGTTCTTTGTCCCTCCCCATGATTTTGTAAAATGCACTGTTGCCATTGTGGAAGATCAGCTGGTAGATTGCTGAGATCACAGGGGCCTTGTGGAGAGAAGCCACATTTGTGAAAGAGATGGAACTTTGGCATATGATCCCTCTTCTTCCCCAAATTAGTTTTTGTTTCTCCTTACCTGTCATATTTTTCCCAGTCAGTCAGGCTTGCATAGAATTATCCTATACTTCACTCTCACTTACCCCATCTCCTTATGGAAATATAACCAGGCGAAATTTTCTATCAGAATATCCCCTTCTGCCATTTCTTTTCTATTTTCACTGCCATCCCCCACATTCCCTCAAATCTGAATTATTGTACAACTCATCCCTCCATGCTTCCAGTCTCTTTTGTTCACTCTCTCCAGGACCGTATGTCTCCTGTATCACACTAAACTATTACTTTCATGATATTAAATATTGTCTTGACAATTTAAAAACCTCCAGCATATCTACAGATATATCTATAGATGAAGTCTAAACTTTTTAAGATTGTTTTTAATTCTCCCTGGCATCTCTGAAATAAAATTTGCTCTAGGAAGTTCCAATGTGCTAGTTTCCAACATGGAATATTCTCTCTTCTCCCCCATGCATGTATCCCAACTCAAGATTCATAATTTCTGTGAGTCCTGACCACTCACTTGACTATCTTCTCTAGTATTTGATATTACTACCAATTATTGGCACTTAATGATACTGCCCATTTAAAAAACATTGAAGTCTCTTCCTTAAGAAAGTATATAACCTCTGATGTCAAAGAACATATTTGAAGACTGCTTAACGTGTGCTGATTACATAGTAGTTGTTCAGTAAATACTTTCTAAATGAATGGGTGAGCATGTAATTAGAATAGCATAAATGGAAATAATAAATGGGAGGTTTTAATGTAATTAAATTAGATGTGCCTTTAAAAAAAAAAAACGATAAAGCAGTCCTGAAACATCCTCTCCCTATTATAACTAAAGTTGAATTTACTGGTCTGCTTCTTCCATTACTATATCTAAGACATGAGAGCCTTTTAGATTCTTACTCAATTAAGCTTTAAATGTACTTTACAACTTAGGGATATAAATCACATTGGAATAAAATGACTATCTTTCTTAATATTATATGAAGTCCATGTTCCTTACATTGTATCATAACTCTTGGGTAACAGTTCTACTTGGAGGAGGAAATACCCCCATTTTCAAACTACATTTACACAGTTTTAGAGGTCTTAAATTTCTCCTAAAATAAGAACATTTGTCTAAATGAAATACATTTTCAAAAATAGCTTTAAACTGTTAGTGGAAGGGACAGATAAATATAGTTATGAATTTTTAAACAAAGATGCAACCTGAATACTTAGCAAAGAATTTCAGGGTAAATGTTTAAATCTGTGGACTCTGTTTCTTTTTTATTTTTTAGGAGGTGCCAGGGATTGAGCCCAGGCCCTCATACATGCAAAGTAGGCACTCAGCCACTGAACTACATCCACTCTGCTAATTCTGTGGACTTAGACAGCACCAAGAATTAAGTTCAGATCTGGGCATCCCATCTACTTGCTGTGTAACACTGATGAAAATTATCATAATAACAATGAGAAGAAGAAGGAGGAAGAGAATATCTAATACTTACTGAGCACTTACTATGTTCCTGGTACTTTTCTAAGCACCTTACTGGTTTATTTAATCCTCACAAAAATGCTTTAAGATGAATACTGTTATTGTTCCCAATTTACAGAAAAGGTAGTGATATTAGATATGTAAATAAATTGCCCAAGGTCACACAGCTAATAAGTGGTAGAGCTGTAATACAGACCTGATGATGATATCAGAACCTAGGATCTTAGTCATTGCACCAAACTCCCCAAAACACAGTTTCCTCACCTATAAAATAGAGTCAATGCTAGTAGAAGTAGTAGTAGTAGTAGTAGTAGTAGTAGTAGTAGTAGTAGTAGTAGTAGTACAATTTTGGTAGCTGCACTGCTACTATCACTATTACTCTTTCTCTCATGGGTAAAACACTAAGCATATATTTGACATTTATTAAGCCAAATCACATGAAACTGCCATTTGGTAGGTCTAAAACTGTTGTACAGCAGCAACTTCACGTGCTTCAATCCACAGTAAGTGCCTATTTCACTTCCATATATAAATATAAAATATTTCTAATCTGTTATTATGTAACTACTGTATGCTCTTTAGCCTATAGTGACATCTCAAAAATGGTAGTTTTTGTTATTAGTAGTAGTAGTATTGTCTACTACCATTACCGCCAGTGGTACTACATGGTTTGTATGCTATATCTGACATGAGAGGCACTACTATTTTGCTCATAGCCATATCCCAGCACTTCAAACAATTTCAGCACATAAAAAATGCTCAATAAATACTTGCTGAATGGAGCAATAGTCCCTTCCTAAAGGCGCTCATAGTCTAGTGGCTGAATAAGAGAAATAGATGCATAAATTGTCACACAGTATAGTAAATGATATCTCAGACTCAGGACTACAGTTGATGGAGCAAAAGAATTTCCTGATAATAGAGAATAAACAGCTTTATCATAGAATGGACATTAGAGTATCGGCTTAATAAATAAAGTAGGGGATTGTAGAATAAAGAAAGGGGTAAATTTCCTTTGGTAAAACAATTGTCTTGTTTTTTAGAAGAAGAAATGTTTTCTCCAACCTTAGCTTTTTTGCCCTAACTTTCTCTTAGAGTTTTCTAATGTGATTTTTGAAGCCAAATATTAAAATGTGTTTTAATACATGTTATTTTGGTTATTGGGAGGGGTTATGAATATAATGATGAAAATAGACAAGAAAGTAAGTACTTACTAAATTTCAGATTTCAAGCTACTGAAAAGTAGTAATCCATCAAAGGGAGTCCCCATTGGCAGGCGTTCGATTTTCATATCTCTTTTCCCCAGACTCTTGCTTGCTTCATTAGTGAATTGCATTTGTTCATTTAATGTGTAAAAATTTTTAAAATCACATTTGATAAATAAATTTGGCAAAATACCATACATTATGTTAGAATTTTCTTCTTAAAAGAAATAGGTTTATTTATTAAAAATACTGTAGGCAAGTGGATGTGGCTCAAGCAATTGGGCTCCTGTCTACCACATAGGAAGTCCAGCATTCAATACCCAGGGCCTCCTGGTGAAGGCAAGGTGGCCCACATGGCAAGCTAGCCCACGTGGAGTGCCAGCCCATGCAGATGTGCTGGCCAATGCAGACAGCTGATGCAGCAAGGTGACACAACAAAAAGAGACACAAAGAAGAGACAATAAGAGACTTTTCAGACCAGGGAGCTGAGGTGGCACAAGAGTGATCACCTCTCTCCCATTCCAGAAAGTGCCAGGATTGGTTCCCAGAGCCAACTAATGAGAATATAAGCAGACACAGAAGAACACACAGTGAATTGACATAGAAACCAGACAATGGAGGGATGGGGGAGAAGTGAATAAATAAATCTTTGGAAAAAAATACTGGAAAAAGTTTTTACCATACATCTTCTGGTCTGTTAAAAATAAAACCTGGGAAGCAGACTTGGCCCAGTGGATAGGGCGTCCGTCTACCACATGGGAGGTCTGCAGTTCAAACCCCGGGCCTCCTTGACCCATGTGGAGCTGGCCCACACGCAGTGCTGATGTGCGCAAGGAGTGCCCTGCCACGCAGGGGTGTCCCCCGCCCCGTGTAGGGGAGCCCCACATGCAAGGAGTGCGCCCTATAAGGAGAGCTGCCCAGCGTGAAAGAAATTTCAACCTGCCCATGAATGGCGCCACACATATGGAGAGCTGACACAACAAGATGACACAACAAAAAGAGACACAGATTCCCATACCACTGACAACAGGAGAAGTGGACATAAAAAAACACCCAGGAAATGGACACAGGGAACAGACAACTGGGGCAGCGAGGGGGTTGGGGGAGGGGGCGAAGGGGAGAGAAATAAATAAAATAAATCTTAAAAAAATAAACAAAACCTTGTACCATGGTGAGATATTTAGCCACAAATACAGATTATTCAGTTTAACTGTCTTAAGTATTTCCTTACAGAGTAGTTGCTTAATACCTGGGTATTGATAAGAGGGTCTGGCCAAAGTTTAATGCCTCAGAATATGTGTTAGAATTCCACTTTTACAAGTGACTTTGGTATCCTATTACTCACTTATTTGAAGATGGAAGTAATAAGTTTGGCCTTCCTTATGAGAATACAGTGCAGAGTCAATTTTCAAAACGTATTTTGAATTATGTACATTTTATAGAAAGTGTCAGTGAAAGGAGCTGTTTTGACTTCCTGGCTATGAAAACAAACTGTACAGTGGGTGGGCTTAAATAACAGGAACCTGAAGGCTCATGGTTTTGAGACTAGGAGAAGTCCAACATCCTGGCATCATCAAGTAAAGCTTCTTCCAGAAGACTGTGGCCGCCTGGGGCTGGCTGCTATGACCCTTGGTCCCTGGTCCTCGGCTTTTCTGTCACATGGCAGGGCACGTGACAGACTCTCCTGGCTTTGCTCTTCTCTTCCTGGTTCCAGTGACTTTCAACTGCCAGTCCCTCCTGGCTTTCCCTCTACAGGTCTGAATTTCATTCTTCTTTTAAAGGATTCCAATAACAGGTTTTAAGACACATCCTGATTGGGCTGGGTCACACCTTATCTGATGCAACCTCACCAAAATATCCTGTTTACAATGTATTCACACCCACAGGAATGGATTAAGAAAATTTTTTTCTGGAAGTAACACAAAGACAGGCCATAAGTACCTTCTGTTGGTGTACTCTAACCAATGGAAAATAATCCATATGAAAGAGAATGGCCCTGAATGTGTACAAATTTAACACTTTAAAACTCGGGATTTTGGAGGCTATATGATTTGTATAGACCATGGGATTGGAACTAGGTATATGTGTCATGCATATTTTAACTTTCAGCTGTATTCAGAGCATTACTCTCCAGGCTTGGTTTTGCTCTCTGGAAACTGCATCTGTCAGTGAGAAAATGGTCAGGTCATGGCTATGTTAAAAGTTAAAAACAAACAAAACATTTATCCCAATTCATTAATTTAATAAGATGGAATCTGTGGCTCAAACTCTGTGGTCTAACTTTCAGTGAAATTAAGAGGATACATTGCAAAACTCAAGAATTTCTTGAACTACCTAGCATTTAAACTCTATGTATTCATTAAATTCTTTAAGAACCATTTTATAACTTCCAAAGTTATATTACCAAGAATTTCTAGAATTACCAAGTACTTGCTGTTAATGAGCTCACAAACTTGGAGGCTTAAGAAAACAATACTGTGAAATATGAACACTTTTGAAGGACTGACAGAAGAAAAAAAAAAAAAAGGAATAAAAGCCACTGTGTGCTAAGATTTTATTAGGTTACTTCACCTGCAAAAACAGATGTAATAACTGTCTCAAATCATTTTGTCAGTGATATTTTAGGCACTTTTCAAATGATAATCAATCTTGTTTTTAGAAGTTGAAAACAAAGTTTTAAAGCTATCTCTGTTTTATACACAACTACTTGAACACTACAACTTTTAAGCATATCTTTTCTTTCAATTAAGGTTAAATTTTATAAGGAAAAATAATTCCTTCTCAATTTTCTTCCAAAGTAATTGAGTGGTGATCATATTCACACACTTTATAGTAGTCATTTATCAGGGAACAAACTATAATCATGGCTACTTATTTAAAACCAATTGAAAATAAAATAATAAGAATTTGGTTAAAGCTTGTAGATATTCTAGTCACATCTAACTGAATGAGTATTTGTGGCTAGTGTGAAATTTGTCTTATATATTTTTTATTAGACCCTTTGATTCAATTGTCCCACTCCTCCTACTTTTTTATTTAGTCTTGTCCCTCTTATACTTGCTTGATTCCCTACTCTTCATCCCTTCTTAGAGCTGAAAACCGTAAGGGTCAAGAGTGAGACTGGGGGAGTAAAATGATACGTAAAGGTATCGTTGTGCTTTTTGCCTATCCCAAGTCTAGAAGCAGGCACAGATAATAAACTCTGAGTTCTTGCTTGGAAATTCAGCAGGTGGAGGTTAAAAATGAAAACTGGATTTAGCAAAGGAAACTGAGAAGTTGTATGCAAGCAGAATGTAGATCTTAAAAATGGATTTGTTCCCCTCTACCCTGTGGATGCTTTCTGTGACCCGGAGAGACTTTGGGAAAGATGGACTTTTATTTTTGTTCCCTTTTTCTTTTCGTTCAGGAATGGGGATCATAAGAGGTTGACTTTGCTGACAGGATGTTACCATGAGAAGAAATTAGGTTATTAGAATCAAAGGTTATAGTTTGCCTTTCCTTCACAAAAAACTGGACTATAATTCTGTTACCAATTCTTTATATGGTGACAGAATTAGGATTTTTAGATTAATATAATTCTAAAATACCTGAAAATTATTTTTATAACATTGCTAAGAAATCCTTATTAAAATTTTAAAATGCCTATAGATATGCATATTTTTATCACTTTAAGGTTGCAAGAACTAAGGCATGTTTAAGTGGAATTTTGCTCAATGTAATACAAAGCAGTATTCCATTTTTTTTTTTAAATCAAAGAATTGTATACTTAGACCGTCCATAAGACAATTTGAAAAGAAATTGCCTTGAAATTACCCCTAAGTTGCAATTCAGTACACCACAATTTTATATTCTTCAAGTTCAGACTATGATAATATTGAAGCAATATTTCTTATTTTTATCCTTTGCCAGCATTCAAGAAACTATGGAATGCACATTGAAAACCAAAGTACTTTGCATCAGGTTTTTTCAGACCACTGATAATCTCTGGAACAAAAATGATAACAAAAATTCATCTTTTACAGAATATCAGGAATTTAAAAATACAATGGGAGAAGGGAGCAGATGTAGCTCAGTGGTTGAGCACCTGCTTTGCATGTTTGTGATCCTGGGTTCAATCCCCAGTGTCTCCTAAAAAAAACGCTACTAGAAAATATTTTTTTAAAAATACAATGGGAGATATGTTTGGTCCTCTTATTTATATGAAATTTAAAATGTTGCAAATTCTGGAGTATTTTCAAAAGGTAAATTTGATCTAACATTCACTGTTAACAAAGACTCATATCACACAAATTTATCTCTATCTCAATTTATGTGAAACAAACTAGTGAAAATCTGACAGGTGAGTTTCTGTATTTCTGCAAAACAGTAATGACTGGAGTTATGTTTAGAGTTATGTTTAGCTCTGCCAGAAAACAAAAGCTCAATCAAGTTTTTTTTTTTTTCTTAATTTTCACTGTTTACATTTTTGTAGCATTCACGCTCTCAGTCTAATAATGACAGGTGACATTGTTTTATGCTAATGTTGTAATGCTAACCGTTCTCATGGAGTATTTTGAGAGAATGTAGCATTACATACACAATCAGCCACAGCTATGCCCTCATATCTATTTGCTGTAAAGGCATGAAAGTTTTCGTTTTTTATTTTAGCCCTTACCACATATACAAACTGTAAAATCTAACAAGCCTGGAGCTCTTATGAATACTTGATCAAAGTTAAAACTCGATGTGCAATAGAATGTGTTGGTGGTCTCCAGGTCAGCGTGTGGGTCCAGATGCTTGTATATCCCCTACAGCCCTCAAATCCCAGGCCAGTCCAAGATATGCTTCATTGTAAAACCCTACAAAAATACCACATAAAGTATTTTCATTAAAGTGCTGTTTCCACTAATAGTTAATGTTTTCAGAAGAATTCCAAGTGTCATAGTAACTGCTATATTTGTTTTTTTTTTCCTCAATGAATTTTCCTTTTTATTAGTATACTTTCAGCGATTTTGATAGATTTCTTATTTTCTATTTAGTGATTATTTTTACTTAACTCAATCAGTTATTTGGGACTTGGGGATAAATACTGTATTTATTAGATAGTAAATATTCTTTTTGTTTGTTAAAATAAAATAGGATATTAGCTAAAAATATGTACTATTTTTACTTCACTTAACTAAACATCAAAGACCAGGTTTAGAAACTGTTTGGATAGATTAAATCTTATGTGCTTTGCTGGCAGGACACTTCATTTAGCATAAAAGTGTGTTAATAGGATTGAATATTAAAACAGTGAAGTTATTTAGCAAAATAAATAAGCATTTGATTTATTTTTAAAAAATAATCTGCTTATAGTCATCCCCATATGACTGTTGTTCCATCAATAGCTATTACTTTGAAAAATCAAAATAATTATACTAACGTACTTTAATAATCATAAAAGGAGAGAAATAACTTGTGTTTTTCATAAAGAACTATAAATGCAACACATCTACTAATATCACACTAAGCTTTGTTCTATTACAGGTATACTGTATATACCTCAATTTATTTCTCCCAATTTTTAGGAATTTATGCACAAAAACTTAGCTATAGTTAGTAGTAATGATTTGATGATGCTCTTTCATAGTTCGTAACAATTGTTTCACAACAGTGCAAGGTGGTTGTGGTGATGTATTGTATGGTAGCCCTGTATGATAATATGCATATTTGTTTTGTCAGTTTACAACTCATACTATGCACTTACTTGTTATGGATGTGCATGTATGAATGATAAACTTCAATTTTAAAAGTTAAAGAAGTAATTAAACTTAAGTTGAACGTCTAAGGATGAAATTCTAAAAGTCAACCATTTTACCCCTTTGACTGTTGGCACTATCTGACTTCATTCTCCCAATACAATGCATTATATGTCACTTCCATCTCATTAACTGTGCACTGTCACTTCTACCTCATGAAAAGAAGTACTGTATATACAGGTAAAAGTCACAAAAAGGCAGAGAGGAAAAATAGTTAATGTTTTGCAAACTTTGATCTTAGAAAGCAATTAACAAAATATAATGATCAGTAATTACTAGTTCATTTAGAAGATCTAATATCTAAGAAAGTATTCAGTTTGTTATACATTGACCTAGTATCTATGTACAACTTCAGCAAATGCATAGACTAATTTAAGGGCCTGAAATTAGTGAGTTAGAAGAACTATTTTATTAAATGGTTTTATAGCCATACCCCTGCTTCTCACACTGATATTTATTTAATTGCTGTTTAACTGTTTAAGTTACATATAGTTTTATTCAAACTAAATTTTAAGTTTCTTGAAATATCCAAACTGTGTTTTAAACTATTTTAATGTCCTCAAATATGCAGTTTCTTTCAAGGGATTCACTAAATATTTGTTCATTTAATTTCCTCACAACACTCAACTTTACACATACTCATGCATGTACTAGGGTAGTACAGTTGTTCAAAGTAGTGTAGCAATTCTAACCTCAAGAATTTATAATCTAGTAGGATTTTGCATATCAAAAAGCAAATGGTTAATACAGACTATGAGTCCAAAGTGGATTATTAGATAAATTTCAGAAAGCACAAAATAAATATCTGTTTATGATGATGTAACTAGAATAGTTACATCTTCATGGTAGCAGAATGTTGCTAAATTATTTTATGTCCTCAATAACTGCTTTCAGTTTTTCCAAATACATTTGTATTTTATGCTAAGATTACAGAATATTATTTTTAAGTGTTAAGAATTAATACTGATACTTAAGAAATATATAAAAATGGCTTTTAAAAGTTGTAATTGGATGGTTTCCTAGTAGCGACAAAGAGGAATTAATATATTTTGCTCAGGACCATGTACTTTAAATTTTATGTTTCTTTTTAAAATAATGGAACAATTATGTAGTATTCAAATGACAATTATATTATCTCATTTTTTTCTCACAATGATATTCTTTGAAATAAGATGAGGGCAATATTATTTTCTCCATTTTTAGGTGATGAAACTAAATTAAAGAAGGTCAGTGCTGTACAATAGGGGCCACTGAGATTGAATGTCTACGGATCAGTTTGAACCTTAGTCTGTCTCGAAACCCAGTGATTTCTTCTCTAAAACACCCTCTATTATCAGTACAAAATCTGTTGAAATATTTTTCTTTGCTTTATGGAATGATTCATTATAAATCTTTATTACAATCTCATAGAATCCATTATTAAGCTATTATAGGGGTTTTCCTTCTTGAATTTGGAATTACTTAGTTTTGCTTTTAGTAATGAGGAAAATGGCTGCAAATATAATTTATTTTTATACATTTTAAAGTAACTATCAGGAAGTGCACAAGTGTAACTTACTATGTTTGGTTCCTATCCTTAGAAAAACTCCACAAGGGTTTGAACTTAATCCACTTAAAAACATTTGGGCCTCTTGTTCAGATCACATTAATAAATATTTGTTGATCCCCTATTCCAGGCACTGGAGATATAAAGGAATATGCAGACTTGGTCATGAAGCTAACAATCTAATAAGTAAAATATATATGGAAAAATTTACAATATAGTCTGGTTAAGTGCAATTCAAGTAGTGGAAAAGAGGAAATGATTAACTATAAGGAGGCAAAGAAATCTGGCAGAGGACCATCACTGGAAGCAACACTCAGGTAACTGGGAGCAGAATATTATTAAGAACCTGTTTATGTAAGGATGGCATGGTTTTAATTATCATGAACCCGAAGTGATCTTCTTAGGTAGCTATCTAAGTAATACTTCCCTTCCCCCAATTATTCTTTACCAAAACAAATACTCTATAGTTTCTAACTGGTTAAAAAGGGTAAATGATATAGCATCACCTCATTTAACTTTCTAGATATATTTTGCAAATAATATATCTTAAAGTGTATGTCAGAATGATCTTTTGTTGGATGAGTAGTTTTGTTTTCATTTTCATTATCCTTTCTGGGCATTTCTCTTTCCCCAGGAAGATGGTACCACTTTTACTCAAACCCATGTTGTTTGTGAAAGTCTAGGGATCTGCATTTAACTGATGGCCTGGAAGAGTGATGTTAAAATGCAATTTCTTGGACCTCTCCCCAGATCTACTGAATTAGAAATTCTGAGAGTAGAGTCCAGCATGCTGGTCTTTATTTAACAACCCATGCAGGTAATCCTGCTGCATGCTCAAGTTAGAGAACCAATGGCCTAGAATGTACTTATGAAGAGTGTTATGGACCAGTTCACTGCAGCTCAATAGCTAACAAAAGTATGTCTGCAGTGTTCCTGGAGGATTGTCTGCAGGTTCACACTCCATCCTTTCCCTTTAAATTCTGTAAAATCTAACAATGATTAGAAGACCTGCTGATAGCCTCATGGTTCAAACACCATCATATTGGCTTTGTATAAAATAGCTTGATATCAGTAGACTATATTTAAGAACGTTATGATTTTTAATGCCCCTATTCTATTTACTACTTAATTAAACTAATAATATGTAGGAGATATTGCTCAGTAACTTCTCCAATGTTCACTCCCTAAGTTTTCATAGGAGGGCATATAACTCAAATGATTGTCAAGAGAAGTTCTGTTTTTGAACAATTTATTTCTTTTCATTTTACACAATGAACCTTGTAATTGATTATGATTCTCATTTCATATTAGCTGCTAGAAATTTTAGCATTAAGTCTTAGCTAATCTCTAGTAAATGTGTAACACTTAATGGTATACTTTGTTCTGTTTTGTTTCCCAAACCTTTTTCTCTTGACTCTTTTTCTTTTGCACTTTTAACATACCTTCTTATTTTGTGAAGTATAACACCCTTTTATAAAAAGTCCCTTTTAAAAGACAGGTTGTGAGAGTCAATGAAGTTCAGTGGTTGAGTGCCTGCTTCCCATCTACAAAGTCTTGGGTTCAATACCATGTACCTCCTGAAAAAAACAAGAAAGAAAAAGACAAGTTGAAGGATTGTTTAATTAAGAAATAATGCTCAAAATTATGTGCATATAGAAGATAGTGAGCTTCTTCACAAGATTTTGCCAAGAAATAGAAGAGTTCAAAAAGGAACAGTGCAGTTTTTAATGAATAAAATAGAATCAAGAATTTAGACTTTAGAGTTTTAGACATTCTCTTGTCCAAATAAGAAACAGCTTAGAGTGATTCAAGGATTTGTTAATGGGCAATGTGGCTAAATAATAGTAGAACCAGGATGACAATTATGTTTGCCTAACCTAGATCCTAAATGTTCTTCCTATTGCATATGGGAGCTGAAATATTTACCACTGTTGAAAATTATATATATTTACCTTAAAATATTATATTCATTATAATATCTGTGTATGCATGTATGTATATATATCACATTCTTTTTAGTTTATGTATTCATCATTTGTCCTTTACTTTCTATATTCTTTACGTTAAAAATATTTTTCTTTTAAGAAATACCATTGCAAACAGCATTGAGCATGCAGATTCACAGAGCTTTAGAGGTTACAAGAGATTGAGAGATTCAGTGAAGTAGTTAGGACTCAGAAGCTACTTGCCTAAAGGTAGACAGCTGTTTAGTAGTAATACCAGATCTAGAACAAAAACTCCTCTACTCCTTGTTTAGAGTTTTTGCTACAATACCAAAATCAAACAAGCAAAGGAGCATCTTTTCACATAAAAATTAATTATATTATATGATAGTGCCATTATTGTAGAGATGGTATAAACAGGAATAAAGATGAAGAATTAAGTCATATAATTGTGCCTATCTTTTCGTGAAGTAAGGCCTGTTCTTTCACCACATTTATCAATCTTTTTATCCATTCAATTCCATAAATGCATATAGCAACTCAGTAGAAGAAGTAACTGAGTGAGCTGTACAATGATAAATTTTTCTTGTTAGGAGAAATTACATTCACTAAGTTGAGCTACTTCAGCATGAAATTGAAAAAGAATCATTTTGTCTTAATTTACGTTCTTGATTCAATGAGAAAAATGTGAATTAACCCAACAGAACTACAGATGCATTGCCTCAGACACTAAAGGTAAACCAAATTGGTGTCATTAGAAGTTCATCAAATTACACATCCTCCCAATTTATTAGAATAGATTTTAAGCAAGATTATCAAGGTTAGTTATGCTGAGCCTATATATGTTTTCAAATATTAATTTTGTCCTTTGGTTCCATTTTATTGTTTTCGATACATCTTTATCAATACTCCTCTGCATTTTCCATTTCTCACCTAAGCCGTGCACATCATTTCTTAATCAAAATCACTGGGATAGTGCTGCAGTTCACTAGCCTTAGGATCTGCTATTTGCCTTGAATAAATTACATGAAAACATGTTGATTGATAGATGTTGCATGTCAGAAAAGAAGATAACTGTATCTTCTTCAGCTTACTAAAAGGTCATGCACATGAGGTGATAGGAACAGCCACAGACAACTTTGAGATAAAGTGTATCCTGAAAAGTTGCGCAATCTTGTAACCAAGAAAGACATTTTCTTTTCAAATACAAATGATATATCCAGTTATATTTAAATGTTAAAGTAGAAATAAAATGTTTTATCTCAAGTATATTTTCCAGACTTTAGTTAATTAGCAATCTTTATTTTCCTCATATGGTTGAAACAGAGTGAAATTCTTAATCATTCTTTTAAAAGCCAACTAAGGACTGAAAATATTGTAAGAACAGGACAAGATTTTGATAAAAGTTCTTAACTGATTTTATAATATACATTTATCTAACAGTCTTAGAATGAAAGAAATCTACATGTACATAAATGTTTAATGTTAATATAAAATTGGAAACAAGATTTTGCAGCCATTTCTTGTCTTTAACTTGGATTTCCCAAATGTCTAATGGACTCTTTAGAGAGAATCTGTGGATTGAGGCTTATGATTTTTGCCTTGTTTTGTTTTCCAGGCCATCAGTATACTTCCAAATTGTGTGCTTTTAAAACTGCATCCAACCAAATGTTTATATTAAGAAGACAAAACCAAAACTACTTAGAAAAAAATCTGTATGTTTTGATTCTTTGTCATACAATATACTTCATATATATTTGTTTTACATATTTTAAGAAAACAATATATGTATAAAAGATTCTGTTCCTTTATCAGTATTCCATATCTTTGCTTTCTTTAACGTAGTCTACTTTTGAAAATTTTGGTTAAAAAAGAAATCTGACAGCATTTTGGAAGTATTTTTAAAATAGGTTGGATTGTTTTTAGTCAGAAAAAGACCAGCCGTGTTCTTATCTATCCCAAATTACTTTGTTCTCCAACAGAGCTGCCAAACTGTCAAACTGCCCAGCTTCAGTATATAACAAAGATTCTGTTGTATTGTAAAGATATTCATAACAATTTTTATGGAGGGCTGAAAGTGTATAAGTTCACAGTTGTAGCGATAACATGGCACTCTTCACTATTTGGCTTGTTTATATTGGCACACATCCCCAAAGTGGAGACTGACAGAGGCATGCAGAAATCTGGTATTTGAGCTGAAATTTACACACTTTAAGTGATGAACTAAACAGGCGGCTGTTTTCTTTTTCTTACTCAAAAAGTGCAAGGTTACACAATACAGACGGTTTTCATCTTTTCCCATAAATGCACAGATTCCTGGGATATAAATGACTGAATTCATCACCAATTCATCAGGGACGCTGAGCTATGCAGTTCTGTTTACAGTGGCAGAAAGTTAATATAAATTTTCATCAGAAGGGGAAGTTTACACATATGATTCTATTTGTCCTTCATTATTAGCACCTGAGTCTAGGCTAGAACGTATAATTGTCTACAGGCACAGGCCAAATAGATGCAAGGGAAAGGCAAATAAGCACACCAAAAATAATTTTATGGTTGTCTGTTACAATTCTCTCAGTGGGATTCTTAATCTAGAAAATCAATAAACAACAGGAGTGAAACTCTTTTCCTCTGCTCAGGCATGGCACAGCCGAAAGTAGCACACAGAAAGACCATTGTGCTTTTTTGTTTTATTTTATCCTTTCTGTGAAGTTTATTGGATCAGTTTCTACTTGAAGCAAAAGTGTACCATGGGTCAGTCAGTTAATTTTATACATTTTTCAATCAATAATTATTTTTATCGAATATGTTCAAGTAACAGCAAATTTGATATGATAGACCAATACCTTCATTTAATTTTCAAAATAAGTTAACTTGGGGGCATCAGTTTATTTTACAGGTTTTCTTAATTTTTAAAATTGTATTGTCATTTGCAAATTTGTGGAAACCCAGATACTCAGAATAGACCAAAGTTATCTAAGTTTGAAAATGAATAAACCACACTAATAACCTTAATCCAAGGTCAATGATCCTGATTCTAGGGCTATGGACATAATCTACTACATAATATATCTAGATGTAAAAAGTATCATACTAAAAATAGCCTATTTTTGAATATCATGCCCTATCAAAAACAAGGTTACTTTTATTATATCTAATTTTTTATTGTGTGGATTTTAAATTAATTTCTTTTGTTTGAATTCTGTTTTTAAACTAAATTAATTCACCTTTTATGTACTGATGAAAGTTGTTTACTTTTCTGCTCCAAATCTCCTAGACCTCAGAATAAACTTTCACATTATTTTATTCTTCTTGTTGACCCTCATTAATAAATAAGCTATACCCTTTTCTGTCCCTGTTTGCTCCTTTATAAAATTTGTTACTTCTCAATCTAGTAGAAAAATACAAATAAATTTTATCTTTTTTTAGGTTTGTAAGCATAAATAATAGTGTCCATTGGAAAAAAAAAATACCTTATGTCTATCCCTTATCAAGGATAAAGACAAATTGACACACAATACAATTTATAAATTCCAAATCCTGAATCTGATAGCTAGGAATATATGAACATAAAATATTGGAAAAGACTTTTGAAAGTGTACAGCTCTTGCAAATGTATATTTTGGTAAGTTTTCACATAATGGATACATTTAAAGAAGCAGAATTATGTTTTTTTAAACTGTAATCTATAAAATCAGCTTCATGTCTATGTTTTTCCAATTTGTTTTCCTTAATCTCATCATTTATACTCTACCATTAGATATTTATTGATTATTCTTGAAGCAATTATTCAGAATCCTTTATTTTATTTTCTCCATTTGTTCCATTTACCTTACAAAATTATTAGTTACTTTCATTTAAATTTCTCAAAAGAACATTGAACCATGGTGATAATATCTTGCTTTTTCACTTATATTTATGCAGATTATACTCCCAGCAACACTTTACAGGAAAAGACTGATATACCACATCTAGCCATAATGATATTTATTTCTGTCCCTCAATGTCGATATTTCTATATTCTACTCACTATTTTTAAGCAAAATCCACTGAAGTTATATAAAATGTTTGTAATACATTTTGTTTTATATTTATAATTTAACCATAAAATATTTGGGAAGAGGCTGCATCAGTATTCACCCAAAGGAGAAAAAGAGTTGCACAGAGAATACAGTGTAAACATCAAAAGCATCTGGATGAAAACTAAAACATTTATGCAAATAGATATTTTCCATACATACATTATATGACTAAATTTTCCACATTTTGTCCAGATGTTTGGAATCATGTGTACATGTGTACAAAATCATAACCTTTTTGTGACCCTTTCTTTTCCTATCAGGTAGACAGAAATTAAAGGACTTGTTGAAAATCATTTGGTGTTGGATAAAAAAGTGTTTAGGACTTCACTCTGCTTGACTTTAGTTTTTTTTTGTTTTTGTTTTTATTCACTAGAACAAGATGAACTCAAAATTTGTGTCTAGACCAGACAATTAGTTAGACTGCTTTTAATTAGAAATTAAGCACTTTATCTTGACTTAGTTGGTTACTTATTCCAGATTATGCAGTTTGTTGTTCGTATTGTCATGTTCTCAAACACAGTTCTGACCTTTCAGTTCTCTATCTTCCTTTGTCTCCCTTTCTCTATTTGGAATAAAGTCCCACTAATTTATATAATAAAACCTCAGATTAATTGAGCAAATTACTCATTAAATCAAGATTATAGGGGAAAGGATTTAAGGAATCAAATTGTTTTCAAACACTTGAACTCATGTAGGAGTACTCATTCCCATATAAATAATGTGCTAATTACAAATTATTCTTTTCTATTAATGAAGGCAGGTCAGCAGGACTTCTACTTGGCAACACTTAGCTTAATTGTTCAAGTTGCTATATGTACTTGAAATTAATGAAACTGAATTACCTTTAAAATGTCAGGCTTTTCATTAATGTCTGTGATTCTTTGAATCTGTTCCTTTCAATGATTTCAGTGCAGAGAGATTTACTTTTGTATGCATATTTATCTATCAAATTTTTAAAATTATTCACCATTGTTGGAGATTAAAAGATGTAAAAGGGGAAATTGGGCTAATTATTTTCATTTCAAAATCAATGTAAAAATTTCTGTGCTGTCTAATTGATTTTAGAACAAGACCAGAAAGCCTTAACCAACATGTTACTTCTTTTTGTAGCATCCATTTCTACATGTTTAGCTATGTCATAGATGGCAAATAGATGTTATATTATATATACCTCCAGTTAATTGACTATGTTCAGAAGAATTCTAAGGTTTCATCTCTCTTCAGATTAAAATGATACTGTAGATAAGTTATGCCTGCTAGGGAGGAGTTGGTAGAGTTTTGATAGGCCATGCATATAGTTCCACAGTGCCTGCCCTTTGCTGCAGCTATCCCACGCTACTTACCGGTCCATGAGCATGCTGTTTTCTGAATATGTATTATGCATCCCATTTGCCATTTTCGATTTTTTGAAACACCTTAAAATCAACGATCTTTTTCACTCTTTGCTGTTTTTGTTCACAAATAAAAACCAAACAGATAAGCTGATCCATTCATATCAGTATCTAGAACAATATGTGGCACTTAATAGGTGCTCAGTAAATATGTGCTTAGTGAATGAAGTATGTTGATAAGAAAATCAGGATGTTTTTTGCTTATTCACCCTAAGGAAACATGGTAATTGTGACTGAGCAGTCTGTTAAGTAATCAGGATCAATTACCCACACATTTTTCTATGTACTCTGGCAAGCTTACGCTATCCTGACCTGGGTTTTCTGTCTTTGTATTTGTTTTTGTTTTTATGTTAATATCATTCTTGTCTCTACAAAATGACTCCTTAATTTTTCCAAAAAATATAACTTTTAAATTATCATGATACTGTCATATTAATTATATAGGTACACTACCATTTAAACTAAGACAAAATGTGCCAGAGAAATAGGAAACTATTGCGTATTAGTAATACCAAAATGTTAATACAGAAGAATCTTACTTATGAAATACCTACTTTTATTGATTCTATGCCACCTCTTTGAATAAATATTTGATATTTATTTTCACTTGAAATATATTAATGATCAAAATATGCCTTTCCTTTTTTATATTTTTTAACTTGTGTGGGGACAGATATCTTGAAGAGTTTGAATATCAGCATTAAGAACAACAAAATATTTCATGTTTATTTCAGCCTAAACTTGTAAAATAGTGTTTGAAATATTTTATGATTTCAAAGTTCTTAGGACTCCAGGACTGGTCAGTAACTGGAAAGGGTAGTGGTTCAATTGTAGCAATCATTCCAGGTCAATTGATTGCATTGATACGGTGCTCCGTAACTGGCTCTCACTAGGAATTCCTCAATGAATGGTAGGATCAATGAATGAATGAGAAGCTTTGAGGAGATACTCAATCCATTATCTAAGTTTCTTGTGGGCTGGAGTGTGTATACTTATTTGGATGTTGCTGTATTTCTGTAGAATATCTCATGGTTTTGGTTTTATTTTCCTTTTTTGTATTAAGCCATTTAACTGTGAGGGGCCTATTACCCAAAGATAAAAATATAATGTATTTCATGATGCTGTACTTAACAGTCTCTCACTTCCCATCTGCACAAGTAAATGCTCCTGAAAATAAAACCCCATAGAACTCTATTAGTTGATTTGTTGGGAGATACTGGATTCCTGTGAAAATGAGACTCTTACCCACCTTCCTCAAAAGAAACAAAACCCAAATTCTTCATCAATATTAAGGAGCCACATATCTTACTAGTCAAAATGGAAAATCCACTATAACTCTTTTTTAAAAATAATTTAATTGTCATTTTTTAAAAAGATACATAGATCACAAAATGTGTTACATTAAAAATGTTACATTAAAAAAATATAAGAGGTTCCCACATACCCCATACCCCTTACCCCACTCTCCCACTCCTCCCATATCAACAACCTCTTCCATCATTGTGGCACATTCATTGCATTTGGTGAATACATTCTGGAGCACTGCAATACCACATGGATTATAGTTTACATTGTAATTTACACTCTCCCGCAATCCATTCAGTGGGAACTGTAACTCCTACTTGATTCATTTCTTTCTAAGAGTCTAAAATCCTCTATTAATATCTCCTTAAAGCTATTTTAGCAAGTAGAGTTTGATCTAATCTAAGTATCTTTCAAAGATGACTATTTATTTATTCACATAACTGTGATTTTCCAGGATGCACTTCTATCATTGTGTACATAGCATGACGATATTCATTTTGGCCAAAATTTAAGGCTAGACTGGACCTTAGAACTGTCCTATTATCCATTTTCTAGACACTTTTTATCAGTTAAGAATAGTTTTCAGTTGCAAATAAGAGAGATGTTAAAAATGGAAACAAACAAATTAGGAAATTAATTTTTCACATGTAACTTATAACCTTGGAAGTTTGGATTTGCTGGAATTGGTCCAATGACTGAAGGATGTCATAGCTGAAGTTTCTGGAATACTCTTGGCTATCCCTTATAATCACAAAATAGCTAAGAACACATTCCCAATACAAGATGGAAAGGGGGAAGTTCAAAGGCAAAAGCATGCCTGTATCAGGAAAACAAAGTTTCACTGACATCCCATGCAGACTTTTGCTGATGTCTCATCTGCTAGGACTATGTCAAATAGCCACCCTTAACTTTATGGGAGACAGAAAAATAGAGTTTATACCAATATACATTGCCTTCTCTAATATTAATAAAACCATATGTGCTAGTAAGGAAGAAGGGAACAATAGACATTGAGTATACAACTAGAAGACTGCCACAGAGACCATTATGACATAAATCATTTTGTCCAAGTTCAAAGGGTAACATTCAGCATTCATCCAACAAAACAGCAAGTACCTTTTATCTACCAGAAACACTCCTTGGTGTTAGAAATACAAAAATGAAGAAATAGGGTATACTCCCCACTTAGAAAGCACACATATTAAAAATGGGATGTATTTTATTAATCAGTTAAATTAAATGTTATAGATAATGGATGAGCTGTGGAAGGTCAGGAAACTCTTTGCACAGCAGGTAAAATTAAAACTTAGTCCTTGAGGTGAGTAGGAGTTTGCCACATAAATAAAAGGAGAGAAAGGATGGGAAGGAGAAAAGCTTTTCCTGGCAGAGGGATCATCCTGTACAGAACTGTGGGGTCATTCATTCATTTAATGAATGTTTGCTGATACCTACTAATTGTGATATACAGTGAGCTAGGAACTAGGGTACATGGATGAAGATAACTGACATGATCCTCGTCTTCACAGAACTTATGATCTGGTCGTGCAAGAGCATGTGGTTTCCAATGCTTTGGAATAGCTGGAGCCCAGGAAACATGTGAGAAGGAAACCCCACAGAACCCCAGCAATTTCTCAGGGATAAAATTAGGGAGAGAGGAAGAAGGGAGACCCAAAAAGGTGTTTAGCCTCAAACCCACCCCAACTTTTAACTTATTTAACCTGTTTTAGAAAGATGAGCCATTGAGGAGTTTATTGTAGAGAATGTCATAATCAAATTTGGATTTTTCTAAAGCTAGAGTTACAGCAGTAGAAAAAACTGATTGGAGTTAGGCTTCAGAATAAAAATTGGGGGAAGCGGACTTGGCCGAGTGGTTAGGGCGTCCGTCTACCACATGGAGGTCTACGGTTCAAACCCCGGGCCTCCTTGACCTGTGTGGAGCTGGCCCACGTGCAGTGCTGATGCGCGCAAGGAGTGCCGGGCCACGCAGGGGTGTCCCCTGTGTAGGGGAGCCCCACGTGCAAGGAGTGCACCCCATAAGGAGAGCCACCCAGTGCGAAAGAAAGTGCAGCCTGCCTAAGAATGGCGCCACCCACACGGACAGCTGACACAACAAGATGACACAACAAAAAGAATCACAGATTCCCATGCTGCTGACAACAACAGAAGTGGACAAAGAAGAAGATGCAGCAAATAGACACAGAGAACAGACAACCGGGGCAGGGGAGAAAGGGAGAGAAATAAATAAAATAAATAAATCTTTAAAAAAAAAAAGAATAAAAATTGGGTATTCAGATAGTAGGTTATTCCAATAGGCCATGGAAAGAATAAAACCTTAAAGTGGGGCCAGTAGTTGTGATGGGTGGGGAATGAGTGTAAGAAATGCTTAGGAAGCAACTTCGACAGGATTTGATGATGGATTGGATGGTGGGAAGTCTAGGAAAAAGTACAAGTCAGGCATGTCTCCAGAGATATTTTGAGAGAAGAGAGTACCATTATTCTTAATCAAAGTTGCATGGTAAGTATAAGATTCAAAGGTAAGGATAAGTTCACTTTGGGACATAATTGAGTTTGTGATGCCCATGAGACCTCCGAGTGTTAACATGTTTTCCAAGAGTTAAAAATACAGATTTGAATATCTGAATATTAAAGGACAGGTTGATGCTAAAGGAAGAGAATTGGGAGATCTTAGTATTATATGACAGTTGATGCTTTGCTATCATTTATGCAGTCATTTGTTCATTCATTCATATAACAAATATTTATCAAGCACCTACTATTTGCAAGGCATTATTCTGAGCCTGAATATATGTGGTAAAGTTTCTGCCTTTGTGGACTTTACATTAGGGAGCCAGACACTAAACAAATAGATATTATAAATAGTGATAACTGATATAAAGAAAAATAAAGTAGACTAAGGGGATAGAGCCACAGAGGCTGCTCTTTCAGATGGGTCAGTCTGAAAAACCAAGTAGGAACATTATAGCAAAGATCTTGGGATTCTAGGCAGAGGGACCAGCAGGGGCAGTGAATCTGAGATGGGAGTATTCTTTTCCTGTATGAGGTTTAGCAAGGGGATCAGTGCATCTGGAGCAGCATGAGGAAGGAAGAGAATAGTATGAAATTCAGCCAGAGAGGTAGCAATTGGCCAGTTTGTGTGCAGATTTAAGGTGAAAAGACCTTGAAGTTCTTTGAAAAGGAAATTGACATCTTATGATTTAAGTTTAACAAGAATCACTCTAGGTATTGTGTGCAAAATATATTGAAAGGAAAGAAAAGGAGAAAGCAAGCAAACTAGACTAGCAGGCAGGAAAAGATTGGAGCTTGAGCCAGACTCATTGAAGTGAAAGTGGTCTGGAGCTTTACGAATTCTGGATGCATTTCAAAGCTTTTATTGGTGGATTGATGTTGGGTATGGGACATAAATCAAGGTTTGGAATTGTCCAAATCAGTGAATTGGGAAAGGGCAGGGGTTTTTCGGTTTATTTGTTCATGTTTTTTGTTTTTGGGGTGATGTTAATAAACAGTTAAGTTGATGCAAGGTTATATTTCAAATGCATATTTGAGAGTCAAGTGATATGTATGATCAAGGCAATTGTATATTCAAGTTGAGTTCATAGGAAACATGACAACTGGCGATATGAATCTATGAGTTGTCAGTATGTAGATGATATTTAAGATCATGAGTCTGAGGAAGAGCACCTGAAGAATGAGAAGAGATGCAAAGGGGAAGAGAAGAAGAGAAGAGGTTCAAATACTCTTGGGCTCTTAAACACTTTGAGATTTGGAGGGGATGGAAGACCTGCAATGAAGGCTGAGAAGTAGCAGCCAGTGTATAAAGTGATAGGAAAAGGAAAGGACGGGAGACCTGGAAGACATTGACATTTGAATGATGAGCAGAGAAAGAGAGCCTAACAATTCATTTTGCCCAAACCACCTTTAGGACTTATAAAAAGTGAATTTCAGGTTGCTATGTTCTATTTTGAGCTTTTACATTAAAAATGAATATATAAATGGAATATACTGAATGAGATGAACCAAAATTTTCAGCTCAGTGATTAATCTTCCCGTTGGTACAGATCTGGGGTTTCATTTTCTTTCAATTATATATTATTCTGTCTTTTAAGCTAAATTCCTGAAGGTCAGTGTCTGTTCTGTTCAATTAATCTCTGCATGTCTGTGCCAGTTACTCAGTGTTTAAGGGTTGGTAAAGTAAAGCAGAGGAAATGGGTTGGAAGAGAAGATGATAGTATGAAAAGAAAAAAGGTAGGGACAAAGATATACTTCATATTTCAGTCTTGCTTCTGTAAAAGGGCTCATTTTGCATATTCATAACTTACGAGGTTGATTTTATAATTTCAAACTTTTCTTGAAGTTAAGATTTCCCATAGACAAATGTGTACTCTTTTGAACCAAATGGATACAAAGATAGAGTAAAGGGCACTTTAAAAAATGCATACTGACATTTCTGTGTCTCTTGATACAAACTGGTTGTATGCAGTGCATTGAAAAAAGATATGAATCAAAGAAAGCATCCTGCAACAGAAAGTTCTTACATCAATGAGTATGGGGGGAGAGGAGCTTCAGGAATAAATTCAGTAGAGAACCAAAGACCAGCCAAATCTTTAGAGGAGAATTTATCAGATAACTTGCCTTAGGGCATGGATTGGAATGCAATAGAGGAGAACTTAAACTTCAGGGGTTGGTAGTTAGACAGTTAAGCTACAAAATAAAAATTTGTATTTACTAATGGTACATTAAATTCATAATTCATTTGTAACTTTAAAGAAGAATATTCCACTGTGGTGTATTCAACTAACTTTTGCTTACATTTCCTTCTCAAGAAGTCAACATATCCTTTTCTATAAATCTGTGGTTATATTTAATTGTTAAAATTTCACTGTGCATTGTCATTTACTTTGCCTATAATTATCCTTGTAATTAATTTTCAGAATATGACATAAAATACTATTTTTCTCCCCTCCCCCCACCAAAAAACCTTTAAGAACAAGACCAACAAAAGTGAATTGTAAACTGATGGAATGAATTATAATTTAAGTGCCCAAGAATATTATATATATTTATTATTAATTTATTAGTAGAAATTGTTATATTTTCTTTGAGTATAATTTAGGTTATTTTTCTCTTTTTCAATGTAGTTTGTTATTGGATTTGCACTTGTTATAAACCATGTTCTTAATGCCTGTTTACAGACTTTTCCATTTTATGTTATTACAGATCTTTTCTAAGTGAACAGAAAGACACAGGTCTTGGTATGAGAGAAATGTGTTTATGAAAGTTTTCTTTAACTAAAACGTGTTAACAGGCTGTCCCCAACTTACTAATAGGTTTTGTTGCACACATTCTTTTTTTTTTTGCCTGTTCAGAAACAGGAATTCCAATTCCCACTGTAATATTGTATATAATTCCATGCTAACCATCAAAAGCTTATTTGACCATAATGTAACTAAAATAATATTAATAGAGTCTTTGGGTCCTTTTTGCTTAATTCAAGATCTCTGAGGCCTTCTAGGCTTGATGGACAAGGGAGGTGAGCTGAAAGTGGCTCCATATAACAATTTCCATGGAAGTCAGTGTATCAGTCAGGGTTCTCCAGAGAAACAGAATCAAGATATATGTATATGGAAGTGACTTATTATAAGGAGCAGGCTCACACTTGTGGGGACTGGCAAGTCCTGATTCCATAGGGGAGGCTGCAGGGTGGAAATTCTGGTAAAGGTGATGTTGAAGTCTTGAGGCAGAAATTCTTCTGATCTCTGGAACCTTTGATTTTTGCTATCAATATTTCCAAATGATGGCATGAGGCAGACCCACATTATGGAGAATAATCCTCTTTACTATGGTCAACTGATTATAGATGCAACTTCCATCTATGAAATACCATCACAGTAACTAGGCCAGTGTTTGACCAAACAGTTGGCACCATAACCAACAAATTCATATGTAAAATTAACCATTACACACAGGGAGAAGGTTCCTGCAGAATGAATGAGTCCTGCCCATTCATTGAGTCCTATCCAATGTTTTCTGATAGGATTATCTAGAGAGGGTGGAATGGATAAGGAATGGCATCTTGAGGATGGGATGTCCATCCTAAATGGAGAATAAGGTAATCTGAATTATTTTAAATTCTCAATTATATTTTCATATGTTCACTTTTTAGACTCATGGTATAGTGAGAAAAATAAAAGGGAAAAAATCAGCCTTCTTGAAGTCAAATTAATGCTGTTTACAAACTGTTACCCTGGTGAATCACTTAATCTCTCTAGGCCAACTTCCACAGTACAACATGAAAGGATTTAATGAAATAGTTTTCAGTCACTTAATTTTTAAATCTGAAAACATTTTGACTCTGCCATACTAGTGGAAGTAACTAGCAAAATATAGTGGAAATGGAATTGGTGAATGGTCAAGGAGGTCTTCTCATTCTCCATGCATTATGTAAGGAAGGCATTGTGATAATATTATAATTAAAATAATACTAATAAACAGGACTACAGTTGGTAAGAGTGTCAAAATTTACCTAGTAGGGAAGTAGTTCTCAACTTGGCTGCTCATCAGAATCACTTGAGAAGCATTTGAAAAATAGATATTTTTAGACCCCACTCCAAACCTAATTAAATCAAAATCTCTGGGAGTGGAGTCCAAGAAATTTTCTTTATAAAATAGCCTCCTCTGATTCTGGTGACCATCTAGATAGGAAATCATTATAGTAGATGAACTTAATGAATGAATGAATTTAACATGATTTGCAGTTTTCCTAACAGTCTTTGTATAGAAAATTGGTGTGGTTTTTTCCCCCAGTATATTTCACTTTCTTTCTGAAGTCCTATTTAAACATAAATCTTCAGAGTAAACCATTCCTTTTTAAAGATCAATTTCAGATAAAAAAAGCCCTAAATTTAAAAATCTCATATAATAGAATTTTCTTGTTTAAATGTTCATTTAGAGTATTTAGTATTAAATTACCCATTCTTATAGATAGTGAACAAAGTATATAGAAAATGGCAAGATATTGCTCACTTTAAAGCAAAGCAGAGGCTGAAATTGCTAGGATTTATTTCTAATGTATGGGAATAGTTGTGCATTGTGGCCTCACCTGAGTATAAGTTTTGATCATTTTAACTTAATTTTTTTTAACTTAATTTTTAAAACATCTAAGGTAATCCATGGAAGGAGCTTCTATTATATTTGTATGTCTATACATTTTTTTTCTTTTCATACCAGTGTTTATAAAATTACAAAATAAATATAAATATGCATTTTGGAATGTAATCATTTCAACTTTTAAGAAAAGTGTTAGTAAGTTCCACATATTTTAAAATTGTATATTAGTTAATAATATTCAAGAATATTTGCAAAATTTGAATGTTATCTTCCTTGTATATGAAAGTTATATTTTTACTCAAATGGGAAAGTATTGACTAGCTTAGCAGAAATAATGCCTTAGAATGAAATATCACAGATAACACAGTGTAATATAGGTAGTTTTCTAAGAGTTGCATACAACAGTATTGACATTTTTAACCCTGAGTCTCTTAAATTTGTAAGGATTGGAATATTTGGATATATTCCAAATAGCTATTTGATATCATTCTTAAAGTAAATAGTTATAGAACTGAAAGAAATCAAAAATGTCTTACCACCCTTTGTCACTCTTTTCAATCACTGTCACCCTTCCTACTTGTACTGTGCTTCTGTTCTACTCCACAGTTCTTCCCTGGTGCCTATTTTCTAATTCATCTTTGCAACACCTCTATTTCACAGAATGGACATGGCCCTGTAGATAGATGCACTTCAAGGTGTTCTTTATGCTATCCCTTACATTACATGTCTCATCCCCATGTTTTTAAGGCGCGTTAAACATGGCATAGCTGAGAACGTCGAAATAGTTCTTAACAAAGAAGAGCAGAGAGGTAACACTATCATAGAGGTTTAAATAGCGAGGGTTTAATGTGTTGGTAGGGAGAGACGTTGACAGAATACCTTCTTTTTTATAAGCTATTTCCATGACTGTGGAATCACAGGAAGGTCCTGAGTGTGTATTTTGGATTTGTGCTCAAATTTCAGAATGCCTTTTTTGGGTATACCAGTGTCCCAGCTGTTGTGGACTTTGTAATAAATTAGTATTGGACTCAGAAATGGAGTTTCTGCCAGAGGATTCTGGCAGTGAACACTGTCCTATAACAACAGACGAGTGATAGTAGAAATGCCAGGGGACTCCATGATAGTGCGTCTCAGGATTCAATGTAATGACTTGACTTCAACATAAAAATGACCGGAGCAAGCACAGCTTATTGTTCCACTCTGGTGAGTGGTCTGTTATGTGTCAGTTGTGTAAATTAAGATAATTACAAGAGAGTCCCAAAATGTGCCCTCTTTGAGAAAGTGTGTGGCTCTTAAATCAATCATTGTGCAAAAATAAGAAACCTTGGTAGGTGGGCAACAAAATTGCCCATCTATGAGAGACTAAATATCTTTTGAAACATTGGGACATTTGAGTAAAGGCAATTGAGATTTCTCCAAGATTACAAAACATCTTCCCAGTGTGACCCTTAGAAATAAAGTTTTATTTTTCTGTTTTAACAACCCATCTTTCCATAAGTATTCTTTCATATACTTCCTTCCTGGTAACAAGCCAAAATGATTCATTTAAAGAGGAAAAGCATTACATTGGAAAGCATTTTCCTTAAAAATGTGTTGTTGAATGGCTTACTTACAGTGACTATTTCTTAGGGAAAAAGCATTATATATTAAAAAAAGGGAAGCCACTTTTGAAAGAAAATTTAGCATGTTCTCTGTCTTGGAATGAGATAACCAGGTCCTCATCAATCCAATGGGTTATTTACTTTTTAATAATTTTGTCTCTCTTCTTTCATAAAAATTGTTTCTGGAATGTAATGACTTGACTTTTTAAAATTTTATTTTTCATGTCAATGTTACAAGTTACTCTGTTAACACAAGATAACTGCAATAGTAATAAATCTGCTTTGGTCCATGGTTACACTCCCCCATATTTTTGTTCATTCCTCTATCTTGAGGGATTTGGGACAATGTCCATTCTGACTGCTTCAGGCTGAGAAGGGATAGAGATCTTATAGGGCAGAGGAAAGGAATTGTTTTGCTTGCAGTTGAAAATACTCCTTGTTTTGGGGTGGGACTGGTCCACCATCATTATTTTGTTTGATGCCCAAAGAACTGGAGAATGGGAGTTGGCTGCAACTCTGCTCAGTTTCAGAGCTCAAGCAGCATAGGAACAATCCAAATATTTATGACTTGACTTTTTATATTTTAAAATGTAGTCACAATTCTTAAGCATCAGCCACATGAAGTTCACCTCATGTGGAATTTTCATATTTTTTAAAATGAAGAGTTCTTCCTCACAGTCTTTTCTTGTACTGATCTGTGGATGATGAGTTTCAAAGGCTAAACAAGACCAATGTAGTCTGGCCATCTATGTCAGATAGTGTATAACATAATGAAAAAGCAAAAAGATGTAAAGCAGCTCTGTCAGGTAATTGTTTGCTTGTTATCTACTAATTTTAAACTCTTTAAGAACAGGAACATTGCTTGTCTTGACTACATTTGTATTTCTAGTGCCTAACAAAGGGTAAGGTCTTCATAATATTTGATGAATGAATGAATGAATGAATGAATGGGTGAAATATTTTTGAGGATGGCCTATCCAATTCTCTAATTCTAAATGAGACTACCAAAAAAAAAAATCTCTGTATTTAGATGGTGGATGTATATTTTTAAAAAATTTTTAATAATAGAACAAAAGTAAGTCAAAATGAAAATTTTTTTCCTGTGAATTTGGAAAAGACTATAAAAATGAGTCACAATGACAGTAAAATGACCACTCTCATACACTGTGTTGGGATTACAAATGGATATAACCATTATGGAGAAACATTATAATTATGTGCCTAAGTAAATTACTCTTTCACATTCCTTCACATAGAATGCTTCTTTTAGTGTAAATGGAAATTAATAAATGTAAAAAAGCCTGAATTCTAATTTCATAGGTATCAGAATCTGAAAAAGCATGAAAAAATACTTGCATTTTTACATAAACAAATTCTTAAACCAAATAACAGAAGTACCCATGTTTAGATTATTTTCCCAGACCTCTGCATAAAAGGCCTATTAGAGAATCATTTCCTTTTATACTTAAACAGTCTGCTTAAAATAATTGAATGACTCTAAATGGAGAAAATGGGATAAAGCATTTCTGGCAATCAACAGTAATTTTTGGGATTGTGACTTAAAAAAAAAGAGATGAATATATTGTGAAAAAATAAACATTTAAAATTTTAACATAGCTTAATAAAGGGGAAGGAAATCTTACTTTATGCTAATCTCAGTTTTATTGTGGATTACTAGTCATCTTCCAGAGCCCTCATTGTAGGGTCAGTCTGTAGAGGTAAGGCACTGTGGTGGTTCCTGGAGGGAAGAATGCTGGTTTCCTCATTTAATGTACAAATTACATATGACATGCATGGAATTAGCTATGGTTTAGAAATGTCTAAAGACATATACTTTTAAATATCTTTTGAGCAACTAGGTGCAAGAAACTCCGCTGGAAACATATCCAACCTTTAAAGAGGTTGTAGCACTAACGGTAATGGTAATTGAAAGTATTCACCTAACAAGATTATCATATCATGCCCGTTAGAGTTTTGACAAGAAATGTTTGTTCCCTGTTTTGGATTTTATGTACATCTTCAACAAGCAGACCACTGACCAAAGCTGACTGGAAAAATTGGAGAGGAAGGGGGCAACTTTTTTTCCTCTTCGGGATTCTTAATCATAGGTTTCTCTTTGGTAATGCAACGGAGCTAGAGGATGAAGGCAAAATAATAGACAGATAAAGCAGATACAACCCCCAGATATTGGTTCCTATGAAGGCTAAAGAGACCCATGAGAGTTATGGTCATGGCCGATGGGGTTGACTACCAGGGCAGATGGCCCCTCTTTGGAAATGGTGTTTATGTGTGAGGAATCTGGACTCAGATGGGATCTCCCTTCATAAGACTTTCATGCTAATGTGCTAGAGGTGCAGTTAACGTTAGGGTTTAAGATAGATTTAGGGGATTTGAATCTCTGGACCGACAATGTGATAACCAGGTCCTGAGCCTCAACCCAGCACCTACAATCTGATTTATTGGACTTACCACACTCAGCTAAGATGGAGTTGAAGAAGGACAATCACCACACCATGGAGCCTAGAGTGATTACAACCGAAAATGGGAGGATTGCATCCAGCATCCATGTGGAATCTGAGCCTCCTCTTGACATAGAGGTGCAATGGACACTACCAATCCAATGTCCACAAAGGAGAGGTGGCATTGGATTGGGAAAAGTGGACATGGTGGACGATGGGTGTGGGGAAAGGCAGGAAGAGATGAGAGGTGGAGGCGTCTTTGGGTCATGGAGCTGCCCTGGATGGTGCCTCAGAGGTAATCACCGGACATTGTAAATCCTCACAGGGCCCACTGGATGGAATGGAGGCGAGTATGGACCATGATGTGGACCATTGTCTGTGAGGTGCAGAGGTGCCCAAAGATGTACTTACCAAATCCGATGGATATGTCATGACGATGGGAACGAGTGTTGTTGGGGGGGGAGAGGGGGGTGGGGGGGGTGGGGTTGAATGGGACCTCACATATATATTTTTAATGTAATATTATTACAAAGTCAATAAAAAAATATAAAAAATAAAAAATAAAAAAATAAAAAAAATAATAGAGGGATATTCACCTTAGGAAACATCTGTTTCTTATCCAATCATTTCCTACAAGCAAAAAACCCTCCTGGGCATTCCTAGCTTCTGGATCTTAAACCGTTGATTTCTACCGATGGATACCATTTTCTAGTGGATATTCGTAAATTTTCCAATTTACACACATATTTTCTATGAGAGTCATATCACAGATAATTAGATATAAGAAATAATTTTCATATCTATGCTCTATTTTAACCTCTTTGATTGAGTTTGCAGTGTAAATAACAGCCTCAAAATAAAAAATTCTATGATCTTAATATAAATTTATTCGTCCTTTCATTCCTTCAATAAATATTTTTGATTATTTGCAATGCTTCATCAGCAATGGGTTGTCAGTGACTAGCATTTCCTATTTTCAAAGGGCTTTATGTTTCTCTCTCTAGACTGTAAAACTAGTAATTGTAAACTGGAGAAAGGAATTTATTCAGAGATCACCATTGACAGGGATGAGGTCATACCAAAACTCAAGGAATAGTGATGAGATTAGAATTTAGAATTTCTGAGGTCTCTTTGGCAACTCTGTCATTTTGTTTCTAAAACACTCTAATTTTAGCTCTAGGGCTTTCCTTTAGTGGTTCCAAACCCACTGTGTCCGCACCTGGACTAAATCCTCTGGGATGTGCCTAGTTAGCTTCTGGGCTACGCATGCAGAGGCTCTCTGCCCCAAGGCCTTTTCCTTTAGATCTGCTGAAGCATTTCCTCTCCTTAGTGCCAGGAAGGGTCATAATCTTTGCCTCAGGGTTCCTGGCTACTGATCCTAGTCATAGCTAAGGAAAGGTGAATAAAAAAGCAGAGTTTTGCATTTTCTCATCTGTGTGTCCAAATTCAGGAAGCTAGAATGTAAACTTTAAATGAAACTTTTCCTCTGCTCTTCTTGGTGTGATGTTTGAAAAAAAAAAAACAACAAGAGAAAGTGTGCACTTACTCTTCCCTGTGGAATGGTCCACCTCAATTTTTTGCTGCGCATTTGTAGACACATGAGCTTTTCTTTTCATAGGAAAGCAGACCAAGCCCTAAGACACTCTCTTAGCTAACCAGCTAACCTAGAGTACATAGGTAAGATGACTTCATCACTAATGAGGACTAGAAAACATTTCCACTGATGAGATGAGTGTTATTTTTATCTTCAAATGAAGAGCCTTATATAAAAAATCCTGGTATTCTTGGCAACATATTTGAAAATACTTCAACTTTTCTAACTAGGGTTGCCAAATTTAGCAAGTAAAAATAGAAATAAATTCAACTTTAATGGGGCATCGCCTATTTTATCTGACAACCCTTCTTCTAACTCCTTCAAAAATAGTATATACTATTTCATACTTATTAAGCAGATGGTATTGTTTTGTGTTTGATTGAGATAGATGACTATTAAAATTTTCCATCTTTAATATTGGCTTCTTATCTTTAACCAACGTCTTAAATCAGTGCTTAGTAATTTCAGAGACAATGTCTTTTAAAGTTAGTAAGATCCTTATGTAAGCTTGTATGTCCAATTCCCCTTATGAAAAAATAGGAAAAGGGAAAGCAATTTAAATAGACTCTTGGAATTCTTTCAATTGATCTAGTTGGTATAATTAGCAATGTTGTTAATGACAAAACTTATTTTGTTTTCTTTTATCCCAAGCAGTTTTTCACTTGAGGCTTTTACTTGCTTTTCCCTTACTATACTTTCTGGAAAGGGCATGAGCTTCAGAGTCAGGCAACAGTGGTTCAAATCTCTTACGTTGCTTCAAGGCTATCTGAAGCCGCTTGGACTTAAAACTAACTACTCTGAGCCTCAGCTTAGACATCTGTGGTGAAAGAAACTATTGTGAAGATTCAATGAGATGGCATGTACAAGAATTTAGAATTATTACTTGCCTATAATGAGCACTTAATATGCACTGATTTTCCTATTCTTTCTTTTTTTGTTTTGCCTGAATCCCCATAGCCACTCTCTTTGTATTTCCTTTAAGTGATATCACATTTGTGCATTGCACTGTGGTTATAGTAAATGTATTTTATCTTTCCTACTGTACCAAAAGATCCTGACCTCTTCTTTCTAAAATGATTCTACTCAATTTGGGCCAACTCACCTCCCTCCCTGATCCTCTTGCATATCTATTCCTACTAATTTTATACTCTCTATTTTCATTCCCATCATACCTTTGTTCTTGGGCTATCTTTCTCTTAAGTCTTTTGTTATTGGTTTGATGACGGATTGTGCCTTCTTTTTCAGTAATAATACATCTCTTCAAGAATATATAATAGAAAACACATGATTTTTCTAAAATCATAATATCCAAAGCAGTATTAGTTTTTAAATTTAAGATATTTATATCCTGTTTTACAGTATGTACATTTCTTCTTCAGAAGAGATCTCTTTTAAAATCTCTCTTAATTTGACAGAGATAAAGTGATAGACAATACCATATTTTTAGACAGATAAACTATTTTCCTTTTTTAGGTCTGTACCTAAAATAGCTGTGTGAGTAGATATATTCAATCTAAAGAATGATGAGTCTCAAAGATGGATCATGTGATTTAGGTGCTCCCATAACATGGGGTTTTTTGTGTATGTTTATATTCATGCAGAGTGGTGGTGGGGTGGGTGTAGAAGAGGAGAGGGGAGTAGCTCGGAAATACTTCTTAAATTATAAACCCTTCCCCTCAAAGGCCCAGAGGAGAGTAAAATACAACTTCTGAAAAGATAGCAGCACATTTAACCATTAAGATATTCTTCCTATCAAATGAAATATTTTTCCACTTGAGCAGATGGCAGGGAACTAAATTTTGAGGAAAACATTCAGGAATTACAGTATACCAGGCCCATTGGTTAAAATGCACATACTTATTTAGCAAAATCAGTATGAGGCTAAAAATCAGGAGTCAATCTCAAATGATCAGTGTCTTTTATTTGCAAGAATTGATATCTCCTGTAGGAATGATATAATTTCATATGTCTTCACTTGGAATAATATGACTTCACACTTTAGCCTTTAAAAACTTTCAAATACAATATCCTTACAAATCACCTATAGTGAAAGGTCAGTATTATTACCACATTTAAGACATGAGAAAACTAAGACTCAATGTGAATATCTAGTCCAAGTTCATCAAATATTAAGAGGCAAAAAGAGATCTTCTGAAATCTCATCTATACCATTACATCATTTTTTTCCCAGTTGTAAATGGAAGTTTTTAAAGTCAAATATTTATCTATGTCAATAGTAGCACCACAAATATATTATTTTATCTTATAAAGAATATAAACTGTCCCCAGAATGTACAGTAAAATAATATATGTTGTAAGTGTCTCATTCTCTCATATCTTGATATAGAGATATCAAGTCCCTTGACCAGGTTAAAAGACAAAAGACTTTCTGGACCAGGATGATGAGGACAAATTAGAGCAGCAGATAATGTAGACAGTTCTTAATTAAGTTTGGGAGACAGTATTCCACAAGAGCCCTATATCTGTATGTCACCAATACATGTGGAAGGTCCTTTCATATTTGAACAACATTTTAAAAACCAGTTCTTTTAAATAGCGGCTATATTTCTCAGAACAGCGATTTGAAAATATCTTTTGCATTTTTGTCCCTCCCTCAATTCCAATCCTTCCTCTCTCTCTCTCTTTCTCAGTGGATAATTTCACTCTTTATATTCTGAGTATATTGAGGCCATCCAATCTGCAGTCTTTCCCTTTCCTACTCCTGCATCTCAAATCTCCTATCCTTTCTTTCATCTCTTCAGTCTGTTTCACAGAAAGATACGTTTCTTCTCCCCACAAGGTTATAACATGCTCCTGTCTCCTTGCTTTAATCCCTTCCCACTCTTTCTAGGGATGGTCTCCCTCAATTTTCCTATTTTTTGTTACAGATTCTGTGTCACCTTTTCTATTTGCTTTTGATCAAATTCACTTTATTTAAAACAAACAACAATTTTCTCAAAGTGTTATTCTCTCTCCTTTTGTCCTTCATAAAACTTACCAAAAGAATTGTTTACACCCATGGCTTTTATTTTTCTACATTTGTTCCCCCTTAAGTCCTTGCAGACTTAAGTATTCTACGGGAAACTTATCTGAACAGTCACATGCAATTATCAGGTAAACGAGAACTTTGATCAGTCCTTAGCCTCTTAAAAGTTTTTGGTGTTTGAGAACAGCATTCATGCCCTATCTCCAGAACTCTTTTTTCAAATATATTACAGTTTTGTTGAAATATTACTTAGACTATAAAATTTGTATACTACATATTGAGATATAATTTATATACCACACTTTAAAGTGTACAATTTAGTGGTTTTTAGTATATTCACAACCATCACCACTACCTAATTCCAGACCATTTCATCACCCCAAAAAGAAATCCCATGCTCATTAGTAGTCACTACCAGTTCACTGCTTCCTCCAGCTCCTGGCTGGAGGATTTGCCTATTTGGGGTGGATTTGCCTATTTTGGGTATTTCATATAAATGAAAATCATATGGAGTTTTGTGGGTGGTTTTTGTGTGTGACTGTCTACTTTCTTTAGCATAGCATTTTCAGGATTCATCCATGTCGTAGTATATCTCAGTAGTTCATTTCTTCTCATAGCCAAATAACATTCCACTGTATGGATATGTCATTCATCAGTTGATGGTCATTTGGGCTGTTTCTATTGTTTTGGCTGTTGTGAAAACTGCTGCAATCAAACTTTGTGTACAATTTTTGTGCGGACATAGGTTTTCATTTCTCGTGGGTAAATCCCTAAGAGTGCACTTGCTAGATTATTTGGTAACTCTATGCTTAACATTCCTCAGAAGTTTTTTTTTAACTTTTATTCAAGGTTCTCACCATCCATTCTCTGACTCTTCTACTATTTCTTCTTTCTCTTCTTGTAGCAGTTTGATATTATTAATGAATTCCAAAAAGAAATATTGGATTATATTTGTAAACTGGTCTTTTCCTCTGGGCATATGAGAAACCTCTTGTGTAAGTTAGGTGTTGAGTACCCGCCCACCCCTTGGTGACTTGCAGATAAAAGGCATGACAAAAGACAGAGTTGGAGGGGTTTTGATGTTGGAGTTTTGATGTTGGAGTTTGATGCTGAAGCCTTAAGCTGGAGCCCCAAGAAGTAAGCACACAGAGGAAAGAGAAGGAAGTCCCAGGAATGGAGGATCCCAGAAAGCCAGAACCCTTGCAGACGTTGGCAGCCATCTTGCTCCAACATGTGAAAATAGACTTTGGTGAGGGAAGTAACTTATGCTTTATGAACTGGTATCTGTAAGTCCCTACCCCAAATTAATATCCTTTATAAAAACTAACCAATTTCTAGTATTTTGCATCAGCACCCCTTTGGCTAATATACTTCTCTATCCCAAAATGTTGATGTTTTCCAAGATTTAGGTTTTGAAGCTTCTCTCTTCATTCTCTTTATGAGCAATCTAGTAAACTCCCTTTGCCTTAACTACCTATTTACTTCTTACTTTTGGGAATCTGTTGTCAGGCTTATCACTCTTAACTTAGAACTCTACATTATTACTTCTTCCAAAGAAATCTTTTTTTTTTTCTTTTTTTTCTTATCCTGCAAGCCAGAATACTGTATCATATTCTCTTCAAAGCAAACCAGTGTTTTATAATCTGTTTTCTCCCTTTCCAATAGTAGCACAGCTATTATTCCAGTTGTCCTTGACTTAAAATTGATTCTTTCATCAACTCCATCATTGACTCCTTCCTAGCCTCCACTCCATACCCAGTCACTAAGTCCTGCCACCTGCTAATTCTATCAGACAATACCTTTCATGATTCTTTTTTTTTTTTTTTTTTACTAACATGATTCTACAGTCAGATCTGTATTATCTCTTATTTGGACAGTTGTGCATTTTAATTTTTCTATTAATACATCTCTTACCACATTCTCTTCTTACTTCTTATCTGTCCTTCACAGCATGGATCCAAGGTTGTCATGGGCCAGGTAGAAATCTATCATTTCCAGATTTTGACCTTTGCCCTCATCTGATAAATACTATCAAGACCTCTACCATATATTGTTTAGTCGTCATCCTTAACTATCCTCTACTTTCCATTAGGTTTCACTAGCTCCTAAACTAAGCATATATTATATTCAAGATGAATTATTTTTTTGCTCTGTATATGACCCCGTATTTTCTTTGCTTCCACTGAGAGTGGCCTTCTTCTATCATCTCCCCAAATGAAATATTTCTAATATAAATCTAGCTCAAAAATTATATCCTCCATAAAAAAATTATCTGAACTCCCTAACCAAAAATAATTTCTTTGGCTTATCAGCTTCTGTAAAAATTTTAAATCATTTTTATAGGCTTTTAACATTCAACTAGACATTTCTTATTAGATGGTAAGCTCTTTGAAGGGAGAAAAAAATGTTGTATTACACACCCAACCTCCATAAAAGTGCAGTGCTTAGTTCTTTGCTTGATACATGGAACACACAAAAATTTTTTAATGACTGATAAGTAATTTCTTATGTATTTTATTCTTACAGATATTGTCCCAAATGCTACTTTCTTGCAATCTTACTTTTAAAGTGAAAAGGAAATCCAGAATCCAGAGTGCATGATTTAAATAGTAGTTTATATTCAGAAATTACTTTATAATTTAGTAGTATATTTTTTAGTTAATGTCTAATATGCCAATTGAAATTTTAGCAATATAGCAGTAATGGGTCTTCAATCCATATTCAAATAGAGATGATATTGGCCTCATAATGAAAAAATGTAAAAAGCCTGTCAATGCATATTAGTTAAAAAAAAAAAGGAAATCCAAAGTATGTTTGAGAAAAGTAATAAAATAGTTCATAGCAGGAAGAAAAATAACCTAGACATTAAACATAAACCATTGCAGTTTCTGTAGCATGTATAATGTAAAAGAAAAGTTGTAAAATCATTAATTGCAATAAAATTAGTTCCAATTTGTCTTTACCTTTTATACTTAGGAATTTTAAATGTTGGATAATTCCTTAATACGTGAACAAGAATTGTATTTTGTATTATTATAGATCATATTAATGTTTTATTACATGTTCTATTAGCAATTCATTATCATTAGCAGCAGAATAATGAAGAAAATAGGGATATAAATATCAAGCTACATGGTAATTATTTACTGCAGCTCCTGGAATACCAGCTTTGAGGAAAAGTATGTGTTAACCTCATTAAAATGAATGTATGATTCTAGAACTGAAAAAACAATACGTTCCTTAGCCATTAGTTATACTTAATTCTTTTGTAGAAGGGTTTCTAAGCTCACCTGGAGGGTGGAACCATTCTGTAATATACTGAGTATTGGGTTTAGATCTGAACCTTGAGGACTTTGTTAGAAATACCCAGGCAGACTTGAGGATCCATTCCATCATGGATTCAATACCTTGATTGTCTCTCCTTTGGATCTATATCATGAGTGCTAAACCAAAATGGCCTGAAATCTGACAGGTAAATAGGATGCTTTGTAAGTAATCACTCATTCATATTATGTCATACACCACATAATAAATGGTCTTAGCTTCTCAATTTGGCCTATATAGAAATGCATAACATAAGCATAATATAGCCACACATTTATTCTTTAATTTTATGTAAAAGACACTGTAAAATAAAAATATTATTTAAAAAATATTTTCTAGTAATTAGCTTTTTTTCCCAATAAACTTATTCTAATTATGTATCAGGCATGATAAAATGAAAGGTCAATAACTACAGATGCATAATTTCACTCTAACAGATTGCTGTTGGAAAATAGGTTATGACAATTAGATGATTAATTTTCTTCTATTAAATAGCATTGTGAGACTTCAGATTACATTTATCAGTATATTCTCTTTAGAGGGAACATAATGCAAGGAAAGATCAAACAGAATAAGAATTCATATCCTTTGTGGAAGGATCTGAATGTACTTTTTATCAACTTGTACAAATAATTAGAGTCTGAAATTCTGTTTGAAAACTAATTTTATGTTCAGTATTCAAAGTAACATGTTAAAGATGGTGTATGTTAAAGATTTAAACATATGAGTACAAAGTGTAAAAATCTGTATGTCCTGCTGGCAAATCTTTTTGTTTTTAGTTATCTGTAAAGTATATACCCCTTGTCTGTATAACTAGGGAGTGCCTGTGTAAACATTCTTGTTTCGCCTGTTCCACATAATCGTTTCTTGTATCATATTTCTTCTGACCTCGCTATCTGAAACCAATTACAGGAGATCCATTTGGGCTGCATCTATTTTCATAAGAAGCCTAGGCAGCAGTGTTTTTCTCAGAGATGAATATCAACATCAAATATGCTTCTGAGTGCTTTGTTATTTATGTTTCAGAGAGATTTTGTAGCCTTCAGCTCTCAAGAATGTGTCACGCTGTGCTGTTTATACATTGAAGATATTAATGGGCGTAGATGTCATTTTTCATTTTAATGTCTTGAATGCAACAGGCTGATAGGTTAAGCATTCCTATTTTTATGGGGAGAGATATGAGTGATGTCTGTTTTTCCCCAAAATATACATATTATTTTGAAACAAACAAAAAAGGAAAGTTATTTATAAATCTTAGCCTAAAGCCTAACTCAACATATTTGGTTTCACAGGGTTTTGTTTTTGTTTTTGTTTTTTCTTTAAAACTATCCTCAAATTATTTTATTTCTGGTGAAGGTTTTCAATGTTTTCAGAAAAAATAAAAGTATTGATCTGATAGATTTATAAAGTTGTCCCACCCTTAATTAATTCTCACAATGATCTACTCATTAGAATTACTCTTTAACTATGAGGTTCATAACTAACATAAAGTTATTATAACTGTAGAAAGGTGATATGCAGAGCTTTGCTTTTCCTATAAAAGTTTAGTTTGTTTGAAATCAAGTGGTAACTGCTAGAAATAATGTTTACAATGAATATTGAAAAAAATTGCACCAGATTCTGGAAAGCATGCATTCCCACACTCATGCAATCTCACAATATGTATACCTTTAATGTATTATAAAGATTTTTCTTCATTTTTTCCAAAATACTTTAGTTTTGTCTGATTCCAATTTTAAAATGTCGTATCTTAATTTTCTTTAGCTTTAGTAAAATTAGATAACTTCATTAAGTAAAGTGCACCCTTAATTCAAAACAAATGTGTTTTTGGAAACCAGATATGGGTTAGCTGCTTAAGTAACCTCTTTTTTGTTGTTTTTCATTTGATTTTGACTCAGTCATTATGAAAGGAGGTTCTGTAAATATCTTTTGCCTTTGTTCTAAATTAATATTTTTGAGTATAAATGCACAAGTGGTTGATAGAACTTTATATATGGCCCTGGAATTTATCTTTTCTATTTATCAATTAAAGTGGACAAGAGATTTCCAAATTAATATTTTATGTAATTCATCACCTAACACCTTATATTGATGGAATTTGAGACATACTATAATAACTTGTAAGAGGAACTAAATATCTCTGAGCAGTTGTTTATTGAAATTCAGTCCTAAAGTGTTATTCAGAATACTGGGAATAAAAATGTCATGTAAAGCCTACAGTTAGAATGTGAAGTGCCAAAAATTTCTGCTTATGAGTTTTAAAACATTCCTGATATTTAGGATTGTTTTTTGTTCTTCCGCTGTAGAATCTCTACAGCTACCAAAAGAATGTTGAAATAGGCAAATAGTTATTTTCCATAAGAATTTCTATTGAAAGGTGATCCTCAACTATTTTTAAGATAAATGTAAGTGCATGTGAAAACCAAGGTACTTTAATAAGTAAAAGTATGTTTTAGCAAGCTATCTTGTGATGGTCTATGATTGTTATGAATTCTTTATTCACAGTGTAGGTATATACTTTTATCTAGTGATATTTTAATGGTCTAATATATCTAAATTTCTGGAGTCTTTTTGTAGCCATTGGTGTTTGCATATTCATTGGGTTATTGTTTGGGTTGAATTGAATGAATATAATTTAGGATGGTGACATGAATGAGAGCCTGAGTTTTTGACCAAGTTCTGCTACTGCCCTTGCTTGTAACTTTAGTCAAACTGTCATAATACTTGGTCTTCATTTATTTGTCTACAAAACAAGAAAGCGAGGCTTGACAATTTCTAAGGTTTTTGCCACCTCTATATTTCAGCAATTCTGTTAGTAGTAACTGGCCAAATGATCAGGGTGTTACTAGAGTTTAGAGCTCCACTAATGGAGTGAATAATGAAATCCAAGTCAAGGATGGTGGAGATATTTTGCCATAAGTATTACTTACATTCTTTGATAGTTCTCATCATATACTTACAAACTGAAAATACAAAAAGTTTATATTACTTTTTATTTTTTATGTTCTGAAAAATGCCTGTGCTCTCTTTAGAGATAAAGACATTAGGGTGTCTCATGTTCTCCTTCCTGGAGTTTTACTCATTGCCATCAGACAGTTTTTTGATAGAACAGGGGCAGTATGGCACAGAAGAATGCTCTCTGGCTGGGATGGCAGGAGACCTTAAACAAAGCACTCATAAATTGCTTTGAGACCTTAAACAAAAAGCACTTGGTTTCTCTAGGCCTGATTTTTCTTGTTGGCTAAAATGAGGAGGTCACATAAAATGATTTCTAAGACTGCTTTTAGTCCAAATCGTTCACAATTACAGACTTCAATTTAAACTAAGGTTGTATATATTCAAAATAAACTGATCAACTCATTGGAAAAAAATATATGAAAAAAAAAAAACTAGGGAAATTTGGGGATTTTGGCATCAGAGGAGTAAAATAGTTGACTAATCTTTAATTTTGAAAATTTCACATAGATAAAACCTGTATCACACTGTAGTAATTTCCATTTGAAAATTATCATTGGTAGTTATTTTGTAAATTGAGATTAAAAGAAGAAAGTTATATTATTTAGTACTGAGTGAAAATTTTCAAACAGGAAATTTTGTCTTAATAAAGTTTGGAATTATTTTTTGTTTTCAAACTAAACAATATATTAAATGCCTGATTTTACTGGAAAATGGCACCCTTAAAAATGTTGAGGCTGACCTGTAATGACCTAAAGAAATTAAAAAACCAAAGGAAGATTGTTATGTGTACATGTCTCCAAATGCAAAAAGTATGCTTTATAGAATTTGCCAGATCCTGCTGTGGAGAAACCAATCAATGTTAGAAGATGGTGCTAGTGCATTCAGTTTGTTTACTTTGGTTTCTATGTCTGTCTGCCTTCTCAGAAAACTTGCTTGGAGCCAGACTGTAGCAGCCCTCTTTCTGTCTTTTCATAATTGATCAGGGGATGACTGCCTTCCCTGAGGGTTAAGACGTGGCAACTTTTTCTGTTTGCTCAGCATCTCAATGCAGTAGTTCAAACATTGTTCACACCAGCTGGCAGTGTAATGCCATATGCACATCTTGTCAAAGCAACTGTTGTCATGGATACTAGAAACTCTTAAAAACCAGATCATTGACTCCAATCTAAACTGTACTTTTTATCACCTGTGAATCGTAATTATTATAGAATATTGATCTAGTGATATTTTCACCATCATGAAAAATTTATTTTGTATTCTAAAACAGTGATAACAAAGTAAGGAAGTGTTTTATTTTAGTTTTACATGTTGAAATTTTCATCACTTGTGTTTGTTGCACTCGGTTGCAGAAAGAAAAAAAGTGAATTTTTAAAGTAAAGGCTCTCAAAAAGTTTTTTTTTTTAAATTAGTTTATACAGCTTAACTTTAAAATCACTCAATATGCATTTTGTTTTATGACACTGGTTTTTATTTGAGAAGTTTATATAGTGCATTCACCAAGCTGTCCTCTTCCAGTAAATGAAATGCTTACTTCGATTTCTTATGATAAGTTTTATTTTCCTGAGTGGGAAATAAAACATAAAAATAAATGAAAACATCTTCTATTTTGATTGGTATTCTGTCACACATAGAAACAAACCTGATTGGTTGAGTGGTAATTTCTTTGTTCTCTGATTTTGCTAAGAATGCAAATGAAAACCACTCAATTTTATTTGGCAGTAAAACTGCACTTTATTTTGTCAAAGGAGAGGTTTCCCCTTGAATTGTAAGTACAAAAAAAGTGTTTTTAATCTTTAGTGAGAATCCTTATTAATTCATTTTCAAGATAATCTGATGTTGATTTGTCAAATTTAATTACAGCTTCCGGTAACACTTGAAGTCTACAGCGTTTGCTTCAAAATTGTAATATGAAAATGCAAATTGAATGATAATCTAAAAGGGAGTGGGCATTTTAGTTGAACACTCAAAGACAAGTTCCTTGTGGAAATGAGGTTATTGATGCAGTTTATGATTTTTTCTTCTTTAAGCACTTTAAGTAAATTAACTTTATTTCCTGTAGGATTACATGCATTCCCATGATTTTAAGTGAAGTTATATATATGTGTGTGTGCTATGTGATTTTTTTTTTCATATTAGAAGAAAGAGAATATTTAATGATTCCCTATAGAAAAGAGTTTTGGGGGAGTGCTCATAAATTGAAAGCTTTTACTATTAGCCAAGAAAGAACTGATAATCAGTTTACCTTTCTACAAAATACTTATATTTATATTGTTGCCTTTTTACTTCTAGGCTCTCCAAGCAGCAAGGCAACTTCTATTACAGCAGCAAACAAGTGGACTGAAATCTCCTAAGAGCAGTGATAAACAGAGACCACTGCAGGTTAGTAAAAGCACTTCTGTCCTTGGGTTCATATTTTAAAAGATGTCATAATGATAACAAATATACAGGTCCAAAGTGTGTGTATGTATGTACACATATGTATTATACGAGTATATATGTGTATATACATGTATTAATAAATGAAACTTACATTCACATGTACAGGTAATTTTAATTCAAAAAGAAAACTTGTATCTTCTTAAGAGAAATTATTATTTTCTCAAATTTTACAATGTCACTCATTGCAAAAATTTTGTAAGATCCACATTTGGTATATATATGCATAACAATTTTTGTATAAAACTCACTTGTGGGATTTTAATAGGATTTTTTAAAAAAGTAGGTTAAAATGTGAAAATTCTTCCTTAGAAGCAAAGTCAGTAACATGTTGTGGAATAAAACAAAGCTGTCTTAGCCCACAATTCTGCAATTGTATCCAAGTGACAAAAGCAGAAAACCTCCATGGTTGCCAAAAAACCTGTTTGAGTTTGCCAAGGAGTGAGTTATTGCTATTGCTACAGTTATAAGAACACATTATGGAGTTTGTTGTCCTTACTCACTGTTTGACCTGTGAATCTGATAGTGTGTGTGTCTTTTAAAGTAACTTTTAATTATATAATGTAACCATTGTTTTAGATAGTCTTCCTAACCAAAATATATAGAACATTGTCTGGGAAGGAAAAAGAAAAAACATTTCTAGGATGTATATAAAAAAATGTTAGGAAGGTAAAATCTGGAATTGCATAAAACATCTCGCCAAATATTTATCATGTCTATTGAACAATAAACAATGCTTTTTCCTGCATCATGTGTTACATCCATATCTAGTAAATCAAGCTTAATTTTTTTCATAAAGGCACAAACATCTTTCTTGTCACTTTGTTTTAACAAAAACTGCTGATTTTTAAAAAATTTCTTCATGGCCTAGCGTCTGTTTTCATTTTCAGTTGTACACCAGGTGTTAGAAACTTAAGTCTTACAGGAAGACTTTTGGAAGCTTAGTTTGTGTGACAGAGGCTACTAATGTATACAATCCAGAAACTACTTACTATTTAAAAAACTGGATTAAGTTATGGTCCCTAACAAAAATAAGATGAGAATAAATTTCCTTGGGAACAAACCCATTTGTGGGGAGCAAAGGAAGTTGGGGATAGGAGGTACGTTTTAATAGCCATGATTGCAAATGAAACCGTTATTGAATCAGTCTAAGATTTAATTTTCTTCTTTTGTAAAATAAATTTTGCATGCTTTTGTCTTAACTTAATCAATAACTTCCTAGTGACACATTTTCTTCACTATCATATTTTCCCCAAGTAATAACAGTGTAGTATTTTGAGTTATCTAATAGCATGAGAGCCCCTCCATTCATTTATAAGACAGAGAAAAATTTACATAGAAGTCACAGAAGATAGCAAATGGAATGTTTATGGTCACTGTGGCTTCAGAGCAGAGATTTTGCTTTCATTTTTGGTATAGAATAGGAGGTTTATGTGCTGGCAATAAACGCCAAAGGTAAAAAAGAGGTTATTGTTTCAAATACCTGAAAAACAATACATGTTCTGCTAATTCTATTTTATCATGTCTCTTGACAAAATAGAGGAATTCATAGTTTCTCCTTCTTCTCCATAGCCTCGTCCAGTAGAAATTTCTTAATTGGTGTTTACTAACCTACCTCTAGAAAGAATGGCTATGCTTCAGTTTTTCCACTTTCTATTTGTTGTTGTTGCAATGGAAAGCAAGTTTTGCCTTTGTTTAATTAAATATACATAACTTTTCTTGGAAAAAACACACACACATATATATGAGGCTATTGATGGCTCTACAATGAGGAATTGTTACTTCGGTACCAATTGTTCAATAAATAAAAATTTGAGCAGTCCAAATTTTGGTATTTTATCGTGAAATGTTAAACAGCTTATAACTTTTTACAATTTCAGTTGCTGACCATTGCTATGACTTTCATTGTGTCCCTATATTCAGGGTTTTGTGATGCGTAGTAATCTGAATATATCTCCAGTATGGATTATAAAACTGTATTACGTTATTATTATTTTTGTAATTTTAATGGGTTCCTCATGCGAAGATATCATAGGAATAAGAGGTTTGTTTTAATGAATGAGGACTTAGAAATTCTGAATGAAGACTTACTTGTTCATCAGAATAACTGCAATTAACATGATATAAGCCTACATTTTTAGTATTCCATATACTTGATAAGCCTAGCAACTGGAGACTTGCTGGGATTATATTAGAAATCTAATAAAAATCTGATAGCATTTTATACAAGCTTACACACATCTATTTTCAAATGGGGATATTAGTTAATACTTATGATTTTATCTGTATTTACTTCTTACTGTGAGTTACACTATTTTTCACTTAGGTTAAAGAAAAGCATAGACTATTATCATTAGAAGTTAAACCATTTGATATGAAATTAACATTTAAAAATGTTTTTTACATGATTCTTTCCTAGTCTAGTTCTTTTTCTACTAAAAGTTTAACTGACATTTATAATAGTGTTGGTATAGTTTATAAAAATTCTGAAAGATGATTGAGAAAGTTTCAAAATCTCCCTTGGGGATAGGAATTTGCTATTAATAGATCATGATGGTTCTCATTATATCAGACATACCATATCTGTAGAGAACCAAAAGATATTTTACGTATCTTTCATTTAAAATATAGTTTTGATGGAGAACTACTTAATAAAATTAGAAAGAAGATACGCATTTAAAAAAATGTTTTGATGGCTCTAGTCACAAGAACAATACTCAGTTGTTTGTTACATTCACCTGATTTCTTTAAAATTTTCAAGGTGATAACCAGATCTGAAGTGTGATATGGTCCATTCTGTTTCTAGCAGACTAGTATTCATCTGCTATTATGTTTTCATTTACATTTTCCAGGTTTTTGTGCTGCAAATGGCATAGATATTAGCATGTCTTATGCAAACAAGAAAGAAAAAACATCACATCTGACAAGCTTGCGTACCAATTGTGTAGTGATTTCACTTTCATGAATAGATATGTGAATATATGTATTTGAAACATGTTTGCATATTCTATTCATTACATGAAACAGCAATGTATAAGTCCAATCAGTAGGTACATTGATTAATGACATATTAAGGGATAATATATAAAGATGATGATGCAAGTGGGAGCTGATATTAACCTAAACATTACCAGATGTTTCTTCTTTACTATCTGACTGTGTACCCAGAAAAACATAACATAATAATAGAAGCTGAAGATGGCCCCTCACTTTAATTTGTTTTATGTATTCATATTTACTCTTAGCCTTTCTTAGACTTGATATACCCATAGTAATTCAAGTTGAGGAAACTTAACCAAAAAGAATATGTAATGGTTTCAATTTCATGAAACTTTCCAGATTACAAAGAGTAAATTACAACATACATGCACGTGTGCGCACACACACACTTCCATAATCCGTAATTTTATATTTATATTTTGTAAAATACATTATCAATTTTCTAGCCTATGACAAATCTACTTAATTTAGTTTAGGTGTGAAAATTGGTGGCATTATTGTTCTTGTTACATTTACAGCCATGAGACAGACTTGTGGTTCTTCAACACCTGTGCAGAGCAGAGACGTAAATTTAAGGTAAATGCCATTGCTTTGCTATATTAGATGAATATTAGTATATAGCACTGTCATCACTTCCTTCATTGTAGGTTAATATCTAATATAAGGTTCTCTTTTCTATAGGTAATTAAAATTAATTTTTTTGTTATTGTCTTAAAAAGTTCATGAATGGAGTAGTAAAAACGCAAAAGTGAATTAAAATTGGGGGTTTTATTCTGATTCTGCCACAAACTAGTTATATGTTTGAGGAAGTGACGAACATTTTTAAAATGAAGGCATTGAGGTAACTGATGGACAAGATCTAACATTCTGTGGTTAAAGATATATTTTGTGTTTTTGAAGTCAGTGATAGGTATCTTTAGCTTACATTTTTAGGATTAGCTTGTATATTAATCTATGAGTTAAAGATTATTTTTGCTTGTTTTCAGTACTAAGTTTTCAGTACTTTTTTTTAGCATGCCAAAGGATTTAATCCCATATACATCAATACCATTGTACAAATACTTTGTACAATATCTAAAGAAGCTTTGTTTTGCTTAATGCCTTGAAATAATTTTATAAATTGCTTTTAGGAGAAATGAAAGTTACATGTAGAAGTATTTTACCTGTGTATTTACTTTAATAATACACATGAAAATATACTAATATAATGCTATTTAACAACATTTCTAATCTCTTATGACATAATGTTAAAATTTGGTTAGCAGACAAAACCAGAATTTTGTCTGTAGTAAACTAATCAGCAATTCTAAAATTTTATATTATATGAAAATAATCAAGAATAATGTAAAAAATATAAACAGTAAACTATTGTGGGATATAGAATTGGACATTACAAAATATGTTTTAAGCAATAATAAAATTCCTTTTATGCAGTGATAAATTGAATATTTCCTTTCAACAATATCTAGTATGTACACATTAGAGAGCTGCTAAAATGCATTTTGTTCCAAATACTTAAAAGCAGCACTACCAGAAATTTAAAACATAGATTTGATTAACCATTTATTGTGCCACAGAAAATTGAGAGTTTTTAAAAAAGTATTCTTTGCTCTTTATTTTTTCTATGCATGAAAAAAAAAACCAGTAAGTCTAATACACTGTTTCTAAGCCGTCTTAATACATTTGATTTCTTAGCCACCAAAAAAGAAGAGCTTAATTTTTAAAGCTATTGACAAGGATAGATTATGACTTGTGTGGTCCTGATTTTCCCATTCCAATGGAGAAAATTTCTTAAAAGGCAGCATGAAATGAGCAAATTTAAAAGAATGTTATAGAATATAATTTTTCTTAAAATATGATGCTGCCACCTGTGATCAGCTGCTAAGAATACTTACATAGAATACTTGCATATGATTTTTGCTCATGGCATGTAGGAGAAAGAACCCTTTGGGTCTGAAATCTGCCTTTGACCTTAATTAGTAGGACTCTGAGTAGAGTAACTTGATCTCTTGGAGCCAATTTTCTCAACTCTAAAATGGAAAAAAGTTTGCCCATCTTGTAAGATCGAGGTAAAGATTTTTAAAAGTGCTGTATAAAGTACCTAGTATAAATCCTTGCACTTGTAATGAATTAATAAATTATTGCCATTATGATAGGCTCTAGGAAATTGATATTTAATCCATGATTATGATAAATATTCTATAATATGGTTCCGTTTATGTCACAATTTCCAGCTACCCCAATGATGTGAAGCATGCCTATATTATAAAGAAAGCAACAGTGACTGTTTCAGGGACTACTAGAATACCTTACCCTGCTATGTTCTCCTGTGACATGTGTACTGCATGCTCAACACACATGAACTTACATTTTTTGTCTGGTCCAACTAAATTGTAAGCTTTAAAGCAGCAGGGACTATGAATATACCACTGATCTGCATGGTCTAGACAGTGTCTAGTGAATAGTAGTGTTCAATAAGTACTTGTTCAAACAATGAATGTGGAAGAGATTGTGCTGAGAACAAAGCAAGAGGAGTTATGGCAAAAAAGAGAACACTCTTCATTCTATTAGTGTAAATTGAGTGATTATTTGTCATATGTAATATAATGCAGAGAACTGAAGAAAAGTCCTTAGTGACATAACTAGTTGAAGAGATGGTAAGACTTGGACACAAATAAATACATTTCAGGCTATAATGGATGAGGTATGGGAGTGGGAATGGGAATGGCAGAAAGTGGACTATGCATTTAAAAGGATCTCAGAGGGATCAGTTTAGAGAAGGGAACATCTATCCTGGGTTTAAGGAAAGGGAGTTTGGTACAGAAAGCAAAGGGTATTTTTGATGAATCTTTTTAAAGGTATCATCATTGATGTAGAGGTATAAAATTGAGAGTCTAATTAAGCAAGTGTAAGTAGTTTGTTTTGACCAGCACAGAGGTTTTATATGAAACAAAATGTATTGGAGGGGCTGGTCATATACATTATTGATTGTGGAGAACCTGAAATGCCAAGCTAATGAATCTGTACTTTAAGGTTTAGGCATTGGAGGCTATTAAAAGTTTTTGATAAGGAAGTAATATGATTAAAGCAGTGTTTTTGAAGGTCTGTTTAGCAATATTGCATTTGGAGGATGTGTGGGGAGGAAGGAAGTTGTGAGGATTCTGGAATAAGGATAATCCTTAAGAGACCATTTAGATAGGCATGATTATGAAATGAGGTTTAGACGTGTTCAGTTCCAGATCATAGCAAGACAACTTAGTAGAAATAGTGAGCCTTTAGAAAATTAGCAACAGAGCTTGACAGAAGGGTCAAGACAAGAGACAAATATGTGTCAAATAATCCAGAAATGAGAGATGTAACCAGGAAAATAGAGATTTGTGAAAAAGATAACTTACAAAGAGGAGCTCAGTATCATCCACATTTTTTTCGAAGCAAGAACAAAATGAAATAGAAGAAAAAAGAGCGAATAAAGCAATCAATGTAGCTTTTAATCAAGGAATGTCAAGGAAAGGTAGAATTCTTAAAAGATGTGACTTGCCATCCAAATCAAGCAATGTCCATGAAAATGAACAATTTCATACATAAACACTGTTTAATTGGACTGCAATATTGATCTTTAATTCCTCTTCTTCTTAACTATTCACCAGAAATTCTTAAGAATCTACAATACTAAAGTGATCAGTACTGAATGGAAAAGTGCTATTTTAGCATGAATGTTAAATAGAAAATGGAGAATTAGTAAATGTTCTTTGCTTCTCACATTGCTGTGAGTGTACAGTTATAAAAGCAAATGTATACTGTAAATATAATACAGGTTTCCCATAAATTAAATATGGTAGAAAACTGCTTTCAGGAGGTCAAATTTTCTGTTTTCTTAACTACTCAAGCACTGGCTTCTTTCTGTAATCCATTAGGATTTTAAATATCTATTCCCTTGACTTCACTGCCTTAACTAAAGTGAAAGTAAAAATGAAATAGAACATTAATATTGTTATGGGAGCTCTCTATAGGATTTAAGACTTAGGCTGTGAATTTTATCTTAAGATGTTTAGAGGTGCTGTACAAGCTAAATTGAATGACAAAATGAAGAACGGTGTTAGTACATGATTAAAGACAAAAAGTTAAATTATATTGAAATTCACTTATACTTAAGATTCTCTGTGCTTCCTCTGTGAAGTCTATTAATATTTTTCCATCATCCTGCATTCTACATTTCTACTTGGTTTTTCTTAAAAACTACTTTCATCTTTTCTACTGTACTCTTTCTTCCTTTATTATTCTCCCCATTTCTTCTCTCATCATATAATCTCATCCATTTTACTTTATCTTCCTCTTTCCCACATTAAGAAAGGGGTAACTTTAAATACGTATAGCTATTTAATTCTATCTTGGAACCTAAAAGATATTCTAATGTATCATTTCACTAACAAAATAATGAAACTATATTACTTCTTACAATTCAGTATCTGATATTTAGTCTTTATCTTGCTCTGAGAATAGTTTCGTTCAGGTTCTTTCAGGTTGTGGTATTAGTGTGTAAGCAACTTTACTCTTGCATATCTCAACTATTTAGAAGGACCTAGAACACTGAAGCATTTCATTTAGTGGTAGAAATCTTCTCTAATGGCATTTTTTAGTGGTCCTTTAAGTCATCATTGGGATTGTTTCATTGAGCCTTAAACCTTTTCATCAGATTTCCCAGAAAGACCTTTAAGAAATGAATAATCATTCCTTAGAATTGCTTGGGGTGGTTGTAGTAAAGGACCAGTTTATCCAAGCTGATTTTAAATTGTTCCAATTATGAGATTTTTCTGTTGACCGATTTTAGTAAAACTGAATTTGGAAGCACAGCATTTGAAAAGGACAGACAAAAGTGTAATGAATTGTTCTTTCAAAAATATTTGTCACCGTGCCTTAATATGAAATCATATAGTTCAGTTGTAAGAATCTAATGTGATTTTAAGTTGAATTATGGTTGTCCACTAAGTTACTTTTCCCAGAGGTGCATAATAACTGCTAGCAAATTACTATCGTATAGTAGATGTTTTTAATGTAAAGTATGTTCTCTGAGACTCGTAAGAACTCATTTTAGTAGATTCTTGATGTTCAGAAGTTATGTATCCTGCAATCTTTAGGAAACCTCAATTTCAAGAAATTCCCATTTCAAGAATATGGAAAGGCTTCTTCCATATACTATCTTTCTTCCAAATTAAAATAGAGTTGTCTTGGGCAGAGTTTTACACAAGCTAAGTAACTTTCCAACTTTCAATAAAACTTACCTCTTGCTTAATGTACTTTTTTTTTTAAGAAACAATTTTCCGTGTCTCAGGAGAGAGGCCAAGCAGGGAATAACAAAGCTCTATTAGGTTATGTGCATGGGAAGTCAGCACTCTAAAGTCTAGAGCAGCCTCCCAGCACGTTTGAATCAGTTTTATGCTGCTAAGAGTTACACAGGTGTAATGTCTTGGAACTTTGGGACTTTTTGCAAATAATCCAGTCTTCAACATCTGTGAAATTTAAGGTACCACTCTTCTAGATCTTACAATTTGGCACTTATGAGGAAAATCCAAAATGAACAATCAAGTTCCCCTTACTTTCATGGGTGATATTTTATTTGAAGAATTGAGAGAGGCTCCATATCTTAATATTGGCCTTCTTCTTGAATGCAAATCTCAATTTGCATTAATAAATTACAGGGAGATTTCCTTCAGAGTAGAAGTTGCATGGGGGAAGACAAGGTCTTAGGAATGAAGAATCCCCAAACCTCATTCAGTAGGAGAGTGGAGGCTTTCTTTTAATAACCACCAGGTTTTGATTGGTTTGGCTCAGGAATTCTGACTTTAGAATTTTATTCCTCAAATTAGAAACCCTCAGTCTACGTTCTGTTTACAGTTATAGGTATTGAAGAACATCCAGTGTGGCTGTAAGTACTTAGGGGCTATTTAATAAAAGGTTTCATTGTTTGATCATGCCTAATTTTATAGTTTCATCAATATATACATAGAACTTATAGTGCCTAGTGTTTAAGCACTTTGATAACAAAAAATAGACAGAAAATTCCTTTCCACAATTTACAAATTCCTACACTTCTGTTGCTAACACTTGTGTGCTGTAAAAGCTGCCACCTTGCTTCTTCACTTAGTGTTTCCACATGTTTTCAAGTGACAAACCAAGGAACACATTGAACATTGTGATGTGCTGATATCTGGAAAATCTGTTATCTCATGGAAAGGCCATGGCATGTTCTTTAATAGAAAGTCTTTATAAAAACAAAATCAATACAAAGAATAAAACCATTCACTCCATATTCCACCTACTTCTCATAGAGCCTAGTATGTAATAGACATTTAAAATATTAATTAATGATTAAAATATTACTAAAGTTTTAGTTTCTCACAAACTCGGATATCATTTGTTTTCCATTTATTTTGGAAGAATTTATTTCCCTTAATCAGCGTCACCACTCATTCTCTTCTTATCTTGTTAAAGATTGCTTGCTAAAGTTCTCAGTATATGCCCACTATGCTCCATTGGCCTTCATTTAGATCAGGGGTTCTTTACAAGGAATCTGTGAGCTTGAATTGAAATTTTAAAAAAACAACATTATTCTTGTGGGAACAAGATTATATATTAAATTATGGGTGATTATTTATTAAATTATACACAGTATAGTGTGGGCTTAGTAAGGGGTCCATGGTTTGTACTTGAGTGGCAAAGAGGCCTGTGGAACAAAAAAGGTTAAGAAGCCCAGCTTTAGATATTAGAAACCTTTTGAAAATAGTGCCTGCTTCAGTGGCCTCTGATCTCTCTGTCCACCACCTGCTTTTTACATCTTATAGGAGCAGCAATAGTTCCTCTAGCATTGCTTTATGTCTCCACACAGATTTTGCCTTCCTTTTTTCTCAAAACTACTCTATGATGTTTCCTCTGATATGCCCCAACACTTAGCATGAGGAATTAATTTATTCCCTTCTATATATTACTTCTATATCTTGTAAACACTTCTATTATTGTTTGTACATATTAAATAATAATTTCTGCAAGCTCCTTGAGAACTAGGACCATGTCTTATTTTTCTTCATATTTCCAGAGTTTGACACATAGTAGGAACTGCATAAGTGTGTGATATCTGCAGACCAAAACAGTATGAAACACTATCAAGTGCCTCCTTTAGCCTAGTCTCCAGGTGTGTGTTTCCAGTTACCTACTGGGGCATCGCAACCTGGATCAACATGTTTCAAACCAAAGTTATTTACCTCTCCCAACCCTTATCCAAGGTTTTCATCACCTTTTCCTGATCCAATTCTACAGTCTTTACCTATAAACCCCTCTAATCTGATGGTGTTGTGTTCCTCTGCTCTAAGAACGTGAAAAATTAACCTGTTCTTCATCCTCTCAGCCTGGCACAAAAACCTTTTTTCTAGACTGGTTCTATGCATTATCATATACTTGATACATTATAGCCATGAATTGCTCCTTGCTGCTTGCTTTTCACTTATTCATGAATTCATTCACAAATGTTTATAGATTGTTGACTTTTATTTGCCTTTGTTCCTCTATTTTCCATCTTGTTTAGGACATTCCCACTATCCCTTACCTAGTTGCCAAACCCCTACTTCAAGGCCCTACCCCTTGGGTCTTTTCTCACTCTTCAAAAAGAAATAATTTCTCACACATATGTATTTTCAGGATATATACCTTTATTTTCTTACATGTATTAGTTACAAAGTTGCTTTATACCATATTTTATTATAGATATTTCCCTACTTCTCTAGTTTAGTCTCAAACTCTAAACCCTTGGAGGTCGGAGATGCATTTTTTTCATGTTTGTAATCTCATCCTCTAACACAGTGCCAAGCACATTGTAAATGCTAAATAAATCTTTGCCAAAATGAATCGAATTCTGCAAATTGATTTTCTCTTTCTTCAGAATAAGTCCAACCTATTCTATTCAACCTGATGAAACAAATAGAGTGTTTATCAGCTTCTCTGCTTTTTGTAGGGAAAAAAACTTATAGGCAGACATGAATATCATTAAAAGACATGGTTCAGATCATATTCCCCATCCCTTCCCTTATTACTAATATATCTTGTCTTTGCTATAATTTGGCAATTTGTTTAAGAAATCATACTTCTACTGATTCCTTTCCCTGGTCAGATAGCGTGTAATATAATTATTTAATAATAAAAATTGATTTTCTTCTTTTATTCTTACCCAAATTTTTCTTCTCTGATTCTATCATATAGTTTATGAGTTTTATAAACATATGAATAATTTACTTACAGTATGCCCTTTACCTCCTACCTAGTCCATTTCTTTTGAACAAGAAATACTGTGTCAGTACTCTCTACTAGTCATGCTTCTAACCCCACCAAGTTTCAATGATACTTTAAGTAGGAAACTGGAAGAAGTCCGCTTAATAAAATAATCTTGGAAATATACAAGATTACACATGAGGCATGATGATTTCTTAAATATTATCAAGAAACTGTACTTTCTAAATGATTTATTGGTACACAATTTTGATGAGGTTATTAAAGCTGTTACTTTAACCATGTAAATTTTTGATGCATTCACTCTATTGCTTTCTGAATTTACTATGGGGTTTGTCAGCTTCCCTGTTTAGAAATATAGATTTATTTTCTCATGAAACATGAGGCAGGCAGTCTGGAGCAAGTTCAGCTGTTTAAGGATGATGCAAAGGACCAAACTTCCTCTGGCTTCCTGCTCTGACCCTCTTTAGCTTTTAACTTCATGGTCACAAGATGACTGTCCCTCCTTTAGGCACCATGTCCATGTTTCAGACAGGAAGTAGGACAAGGCAAAGAGATAAAAGCAAAATACACATAAGCGTATGCCAGCTGAATCTGCCCCTTTAAAAGCTTTCTCAGAAGCCCTACAAAGTTGTTTCTGCCTCAGCTCCGTGGTCCAAAAGGTATCACATGACCATCCATCACTTCAACTGAATAGCTGAAGCTGTTTATGTTTAACCAGGCATTTTGTCACTCTGAACGAAGTTAAGATCCTTTTGGTAAAGAAGACGGGAGGCATAAATTTTGGGAATAGGCAACAAACAGGGTCTGTGACCAAAAGTTTACCATAGCTATTATTACTGACTCAATTCATGGGGTATTTGGAAGATATGGGAAGTTATTTTACGACTTGAGATACTTCAGTGACCAGAATTTTGACATTTTTGGTTTTGCTTTTTTCTTTTAGGAAACTTTAGAAATGATATTGATATGATATTGATTGAAATGAAATGAAATGAAATGAAATGAAATTTCACTGAGGTATATATAGGGTTTAAATCCAAGTTTTGATTTTTAAATTATTACTAAGATGTTATTAGAAATTTCAGGACTAGGTAAAATGCAATGTGATGTAAACTGAGTAGAAATGATTCTTCCTTCACAAAAACTTACACTGAAACTTGGCGGCAGTAGTCAGACACTCTGATGACATGTAGGGGGTAGTGAAACAAACATAGGCAAAGATGGTGGAAATAAAAAGGGAGTAAAGGAAGCTGAATTTTAAGCAAGTTAAAATTTAAAAAAAAAAGTTTTTCATTTGGCTGTTGCATATTAGGTTTGGTTATTACTGGAGAGCTTGATATTATGCTAACTTTCCTCCCAGTTGCGAAGATAAAAGACCTGTTTCATTCTTCTGTATTTCCTGCAGTAATCTATATTATAAGCTGTTATATTAGAAAAATAGTACTTTGTTGGGGCTTCTAGAAGAAGGCTCAAAGAAACCTCCCTCTCCCTCACTTTTACCCTCTACTAATACATACCAAGTTCCTGCTCTGTTCTAGGTTCCAGGTACTTGGCCCCTGTGATTGATCATTTTATCCCCACATTAAACCCCAGAAGTTGCTGGTTCTGTCTCTATTTTACCTATACAGAGAGCAAGAGCCAGAAATATTCAGTAACTTTCCCAAGGACCAGCATTGAAATTCAGTTCTATATTTGAAATAAATGTATCATTTTCTCAGGAATTCTCAGTTTGAGGGCAAGAAAGGAGTAGACAGGTAGGGAGGAATATCTGGTTCTGTGTGAAAGCTGTCTGTCTGGTTGAAGATTGCCTGGTTTGGAGAGAAGATCGGGACTTTACTTATGCCCATATGTGACCCAACCAAACCAGGGCTGGTCTTGTGCATATTTCCTATCATGTCCATCAGGACATCATGAGAGTTAAAATTAGTGATTGGTTTGGCTCTGAGATGCTTTCAATGTTTTATAACTTTTAATATTCTCACCTCCAGTAAGAGGTTCTGTACATTTCCCAGTAATTAATCAGAATGAAATTAAACTGAATTTAGTCCACATTCTTTTTAAAACTTGAGATTTATGGAAATAGTGTCATTGGATTTGTCTTTCAAATGAAGGAAATAGTATAATAAAATTTTATTCAAAGAATTTTTTGAATTTTTATTGAAAAAATTAGTGCATAGTAAAGTTTTAAAGCAAAATAGTCCACATAGCCATATTATTTTTTTCTCTGTTTATAGTAAAGTGATTTTCATAGGATTTTTCTAATATTTTTGTTACCTGCTCTTCCTGTATGTGATTTCTTTGTGGAGTTTATGTGGATTGTGACTTGTTTGTTTAATTTCCTTGATGTACTCACTAAGGAAATTAATTTTATTCTTAATATTCATTTGTAATAAGGCAAGTGTCATATCATCAGGCCAGGAAATGCAAACCCTGATACCTTACAAATTCAGACAAGTATATGGTGGATTGGGTGGAAGGCAGTAGGGAAGAGAGAGAACTATGTTGCACTTGAAAACTCATGCACTTTAAAGGTATTAATTTCTATATTTCTTTTTTTTTAATCTTCTAATTGTATACACACAAATTGCCCTCCTGCTGAATCTGGCCTTCAGGCCCAATTTTGCAACCCCATTGTTACATACTAGGATATTGAAATCTATCAATGAAATACAGAAACATACATACATATAGTACATATGACTCTTGGGTAGTTTCTGATTAGTGATTCATGAATCTCTCAAAATAGTGGAATTTGTTGGAGTCAATACGCATTACTCTCGTTTCTGATGGCACACTGAGAAATGGGTTACTCAATACTAAGACGTATTTAACCATTACTATACCATTAACTAACAATTTTATGCCAGTACAAACTGCTTTAAAAGAAATACCTCTTTACAACTAGCTGATCATGAGGAATCTTTCCTAAATGCCAAATTAGAAATGATTACTTAAGCTATTTAAGTAGACCAAATCATAGGTGGCTAATATATTTTCTTTTCTGTCTCACTTTTTTGCTTGCTATTCCATTCAAGTAGTTATTTGTTTAATGAAAGAGAGTTCATGAGTAATGTAGAAAAAAATTGAAAAGCCTACTCCACAGAAAATGAAACAAATGATTATAATTCTCTAGTGAAAAACTGCAAACTAAAAACAAAACAACAGTAAGATTTATAAAACTGGCTTACAATATTTCCATGTGTTAGAATTTATATCCTCAGTCAATCAATCCATGAAAGAAACATGCCTCAATGCCCTCAGTGTGTTAAGCACTTTGCAAGGCAGTCACCAGGTACCATAGGGGATTCAGAGTTGTTTCTATCCTCAGGGAATTGACAATCTGGCTAGATAAAAATTCAGGGTAATAACCATTCTTCTAAGCCATTTTAAACAAAACTCAGTGGTTTAAGGTGAAAAAACAAAACAAAAATACAACAACAAAAAACCCACCACTGCTTGGCAGTTATGGCTTTTTAGAGTTTTATCTGGAATAAATTGGGTTCCTCTTTTCTGTGTTTAGTGAATCAGCCATCACTTATAGATTAAGCAGAATGCGGTTTTCTTCATTTTTGTGCCTCTTGAGGCTTTGTTTATGGTTCTTTAAAGTTTGCTTAGGCCTGAGTTCCAGACTCTAAGAGGGCTATTGAAATGGGGGAACAAGTGAAAGAACAGTAAGAAATGTGATAGAGATTATTAAAGGGGAAATGGAGAGAGCTATCGCATGGGGGTCTATTCAGATTGTCTTAATTTCTTCACATTAAAAAAAATTATCATGCCAAGGGTGGTAGACATTTATTTTCTATCATTCCTGAGACTGAGGTAAGAGTAATAGGCTCTGTGTTTTAATAAGAGAAAAATCAGAGTACTTACAAGATGAACCTTTAGGTCAATGAGGCTTTTTGCATAGAATGTTCCATGAAAATGTTTCTAATGACTATTCTAGATTCTATTTTTCAATTTACCTTATTTTTAGTGATTATTAAAGTAATGCATGCTGGCAAAAATAATTAAGACAAAATTATGAGGAAATTGAAAGATTACCCAAATTCCAATCTCCCAGTAACCTTGTTAACACACACATTTGTGTTTTACATTGGAAATAATCTGCTTTTACATGTGGATCCATGTGGCATCATTCGATGCCTGTCCTGAAATTAATGCAATTTTATATTTTGTAGCTCTTTTTAAACTTAAGATTCACTTTTACAACATTGCCTAGTTTAGGACTATGGAAAAGCCTGAACATGAAATAAATCATCTGTCAGTATACCATTTTTGCTTTGTGATAAATCTAAAAGGTCAGACCTCAGCAATGTGGTATATGGGAAAAGCAGTGAATTCAAAGTCTGGGTCTACCACTTACTGACCAGCCAGTATAACCTTGGACAGGGCTGTTCAGTTGGTTAGCCTCATTTGCTTTTTCTGTCAACTGGGAACATTTGACTTTGACTCTAGCCTAAGTATAAAAGCCTTATTTTTAGCAAAACAATGTATTATTTCTGTACTTATGCTTACAAAAAATTAAACTTATTTCTGTGTTATATGCTAAAAGCTTTTAACTTTGACAATGAGTTACTTTTTCTCTTCATATATATAAAAATTATTTTTAAATTGGGAAATATGTGACTCATTTGTTGAGGTTAAAATATTTTGATACTCCAAGAAAAAGTGAAAATTTTTGTTAGGGCACATTCATTACATACAAATATAGTTTTCATTCCATTATGTTCCACATGCCCCATGACAAGCTGGCAAGCTTATCTGTTTAGAGTACTTTTCTGGGTGCTCAATTATATATCTAAGATTTTTTAATGAAGAAAAATAAAATAAGGAATATTTAGAAATACAATTATATAAAGGTCAGGACTATGAAAATTGCTTTTCTCACAATCACTATAACTTGGTTTTATTGCCTAAATTATATAGTAATAAAAATTATATTTATACTTCTAGAGCAACCAGTATTAGTTCTTGGTAAGAACTTGCAATATATTTATCTAAATAGAAAATAGTTCTCTTTTTTAGTCACTTTTGAAAGAGTGTTTTCTTAGTATGCTTGAAACTGTGAGTTGAAATATTTCAGACCTATGAAATGAAATTTTAAAAATCTTTGAAAATTTCTATTAATCAAAATCTTTGCACCTATTTATCATAACAGCTATTATTTTTTCAAATCAACATTTGTGAATTAATGGAAATAATATAGAATTAGGTCTAAATACTAGTGTCATAACACTGTTATAAGTGGTAAGAACTTGGGCAAATCACTAACGTCCTTGAGTCTGTTTTTTCTTCTGTGGTGAGAATTGCTAAATAATGTACATGAAATATAATATAAATGTAATCCATAATTAGCTTTTTTATTTTATCCTTCTAATATAATGTGAACTTTTGTAAAAATAAAATTTTGAAGGAAATACTGAGCTAAAATTTCAGTCATTGAACGTTTACCTCTTCAGGGGTCAACAGCATATACGTACACAGAACAGATCTACTTTGTGCTCCCATTCAGTATTGTGCATGTGCTCATTTTTTTTTTTTGGTGATACTGGGGACTGAACCCTTGAAGCTCTGACTTCATTTCCCATTCAGAATAGAAGATTAAAGGGAGACAATTTAAGTAACAGATCACATATTCTATAGCTACAATCTAGTTGAATATTTAAATACATGAAGTAGAAGAATACTTAAAAATAAACTGATTTCTTTTCTGATGGCTCTGGCTATATGTTTGAAAACACGCAGTGACAAACTGGGTCCCTTATAAAGTGAAAGTAAATTTTCTGCATTTTAATTTTGAAATGTGTTTGTTAAAATATAAAAGGAACATGGGTTTTCAAAAGAGAAGTAGTCAGAAGTTCGCCAGAATAACATATGTCACAAACTTATTTCCAGATGATCTTCAGAATTTCCTCTATTCTCTATTACATTTGCTATTGATTCTCTAATTACATTCTTTATTATTTTCTAGATATATTTTTATTTATTTTCTTTTAATCTTTTTCTATGCATAGAAGTACATGTTACTTAAAAAAAAATAACCCTAGAGATAAAATGAATACTACAATATGTAGATATCAGAGGAGGCCAAAAATGTAAAGAATGATATTATTGGAAATTATGCTTATTCTACAAATTAACACTAAAATTAGCCTTGCAATTATCAGATATGGCTTCTACTAAACTTTTATCAGTTTTTCTAAAGTCAAGAAACATTTAAAAAATAAAATACCTTCGAAAATGTAAGGTGCATTCATTGCTCTCTAGAACATCAATGTACCCATTCAGATTAGTGTGATGTGATTTGTCCTGCAGCTGCTTCAAATTAAGAACAGGTGTGGAAGACAGATTATGCAAATACTCATATTAATGTAATTGTCAAATTGGTGTGTTTACCATTGTGCTTTTAAAGAGTAGACTGTACTCCTATTTTAAATGTAAATTAGCTTCATTCTTGAGAGCAGTTATTGGGTAATGAAACTTGGTCCTGGCTTAGAAATGAATAATTTCTAATACAAAGTAACACACTTCTAAAATCTGACATTTTCTTTCCAGGTTAGCTCTTTCCTGTATAAAAATGATTCATATATATATATGTACATATTTAAACATGATAGTCTTGTGAAAGTATGAATTGATTCTGGCAATGGGCTACTATATTCTTTCTTTAATTTTAGTATGTAATGATTACTGTGGTAGCTTTTGATCTCCTTCCATCTTCTCTAATTTAGAACTCATCTCAGTTTTCCATCTTTATGGATCTAAACTCTCAAGAAATATATTTTTGGAGAAATTGTATTAACTTTATTTTAATAATTATTTTGCCTTACAGAATGTGGTTATCTTCTATTGTAATTTAATATTTAGAATATTTAACCATCTAAACATTTTAAACCACATTTTGAGCATATACACAGCAGTCTTTCATTTGTAGTTCATTATTTGTGTGAGGATTTTATTCTTGTCCAAAATCATAAAAGAGACTCCTCTGCCCGAAACAGGACAAAGGACTTTCTCTTAGTCCCTAGCTGGTCTCCCAAGTGCTTTAGTGACAAAGATGGAGGGCCATTATAATTTAAATGGATAAACTAGCGAAAAGGGGACCTGAGGACTAAACCAGAGATATTACAGAAGTCACATTAGTCATGTTCCTTTTGTTTGTTTGTTTGTTTTTGTTTGGTTTAGTTAATCCTTCTTTTTTCCTGTAACAAAGCAAAGATCCTGAAGCATTTATTATTTTACTTTGCTTTACTAGCATATCTTCAGAGTTTACTTTACATACTCAATACACATGTCAGTATGTATGCTTTGTCATTTCACAGAATAGAAAACTGAAGTGTAGAGAGGTTAAAATTCATTATCTGAGGTCATGTAGCTGGTCATTTGAACTGAGACGTGACTTCAAGTCAGTCTGATTCCAAATCCTATATTTTGTTTTGCTTTTAAATTTTTATTTATTTCTCAGCAACCCTTCATTATTTATACTTGGTGTGTCTGTTTGTCTTCTTCGTAACTTTAGGAGGCATTGGAACTGAACCTGGTACCTCCGATGTGGGAGGGAAGCACCTAATTGCTTAAGTCACCTCCGTTCCCTGCTTTTTGTCAGGTCTCTCATTATGTTTTTTCTTCTTGTGTCTCTTGTTGCATCATCTTGTTGCATCAGCTTGTCATGTCAGCTTGCTGTGCCTGCTTGCTGTCTTGCTTGTCTTCTTTAGGAGGCATAGGGAGCCTCTGGTCCCTGCTTTTTTGTGTCTGTAATTATGTTTTTCCTCTTGTGTCTCTTGTTGCATCATCTTGTTGTATTTGTATTAGCTTGCTCCACATCATGCCAGCTTACTGTGTTCTTTAGGAGGCACCAGGAACCAAACCACAGACCTCTCAGGTGGTCAGCAGGAGCCCAATTGCTTAAGCCACATCCGCTTCCCAAATCCTATGTTTTTGACCCTGCCATTAGCCACTGATGGTATAAAACCTCAAATTTTTAGTTTTGAAGGACAGTGTAAAAACAATATGGCTGATAAGATGTTAAATGCTAACTTCTTTTGGATGCCTTCCTTGCTTAGAATCCAAACTGCTTGTTTTGTTAAAATAAAGCACTAGTTCTTGAGGGAAGAGATGGGGGAGGCATGGGTCTCCTCCATGGGCAGGATCTCCGTCACCACTACTGTTACAAGATTCTACTGAAGTGAGTCTGACTTCATTTATTCCCTTGTCCATATACTCCATCTCTACCTCTTGGGAAGCATGGTTGAGACAACAGTGCGGTTTGCAAATATGTGGAATCTTTTGATTTGAAAGGAAAAGTGAGTGGCAGTGATGGACTTCTACTGGGAGTGTTCTTGGCATCAAAAGTGGTAAAAGTTATTTCATTGGAAAGAGTGCTATTTTTTAAACCATTGATACTCTTTCTCCAGGTATCCACTCTACCCTATATCCAATCAGGAAGGGGAAGAAATTGATAGGGACTAAATCATAATCAGCGATGCCAATAAGATAAGCTTCTATATGTGTAAGTTACAGTCTCTATTTGTCATTAAAGAGCTTATCATTTATCATTATTTGCAAGAATAGGGCTGCCACTGAGACCAACAGTGGATGAACAGTAGCTGATCCAAGGGCTGCTGCTGCTTCCTCTGCAGGGATCAGAAAGGGAATCGCCACATCCTCCAGTCTGCTCATATATTCCTGGGGGTGACCATGATCTCAGTTGCTCCCTGCTAAGGAGAGAAGCATACAGTAAAAGAGATGCTAGTACAGTCTTCATTTGGAAAAATGAATAATAAGGCACAGTGTTTTGTTCTGATACATAAAATATATAGTAGTGGCATCTTCATGCTTCCTTCATTGAATCAAATCCTAATCCCAAAATATATTTCCATTCAAAAGATCACTGAAAGGTAATTAAAAGCCTTTCCCAAGCCATAAACTTCAAGGATGGCCAAGGTTAGTACATCTATGTAAGCAAAATGCCCTATGTAAGTAAATGAACACATCATTTCTTTGTTACCATTCACTGCTTTTGATATTTCTGATTTAATTGGTGAAAGATGCATGCTGGAAGTACTTTCTTTCTTTTTTTTTTTTTAAGATTTATTTATTTATTTATTTCTCTCCCCTTCCCCCCCACCCCAGTTGTCTGTTCTGTGTCTATTTGCTGCGACTTCTTTGTCCGCTTCTGTTGTCAGCTGCACGGAAATCTGTGTTTCTTTTTGCTGCCGTCATCTTGTTGTATCCTTTCTCCGTGTGGGTGGTGCCATTCTTAGGCAGGCTGCACTTTCTTTGGCACTGGGCGGCTCTCCTTATGGGGCGCACTCCTTGCGCATGGGGCTCCCCTACACGGGGGACACCCCTGCGTGTCAGGGCACTCCTTGCGCGCATCAGCACTGCGCATGGGCCGGTTGCACATGGGTCAAGGAGGCCCAGGGTTTGAACCGCGGACCTCCCATGTGGTAGACCGACGCTCCACCCACTGGGCCAAGTCCGCTTCCCTGGAAGTACTTTCAATAAGAGTTTTTCAGTTCTAGTTTGGTGCTTAAAAGTATATCTCTATAAGACTATCAGATAAAGTAGGATTTCTATTAGGAAAAAATTAATGTTATCATAGATAACTTTTTTTTTGCTTTGAAAGGAAAAACCCTAATATAAGTTAAACACAACACAGTATATCCAACCTATTACTATGTTGCATATTAAATTGTTTTAACTTGTACTTGTTTCATAGTTGTTGTTTTTTTCAATACTTTAAATTAACATGTAAAATGTAATTTTTAAATTAAGCAGGGAAGATTTTTGCTTTATAAAATGTTAAATCCTTAGCACAAACCCTTGGATTTAACTCTATGTCCACACATTCTTGGGCAGTGAGTCAAGGTGGAAAATCTAAGGTTTATTCGGTGCTCTGTGTCTTGATTTCAAATATTCAGACTATAGACTTACTCAGAGATTGGAAGCTGGTTTAATATGTTATGCCAGCCATCCTGAAAGCCATTTCAATAGATTCTGTACCCTGGCATTTGTTTTAGAAATAATTGTATGCAAATGTAGTTTAACATCTGTACTATGTCCCTTAATCCTAACCAGGCATTTTCCATTAGATGTAGTCTGAAAATCACATTAAGAAAAATATATCATCTGTGAAATTATATTCTGAATGCCCCAAAGAGCTAACAAAGGGGTAATTCCAGTTTAAGTCTAGTATAGAGCTTACCTTTTTCACTGAACCCCAATTTTTAAAATGTTCATTTTACTTCCATTAGTGCTGTTGTAAAATTGAATTGAAATCTTCTGTTTTTCTTTTTTGTTACTGCTGTTCTTTAGTTTACCACAAAACTTTTTTGGAAGAGAAATATGCTGCTATGTCAAATTACCTTATTTTCTTGGTAATACAAAGTTTAAATTAATTTATTTTGGGGCCTTTATGGCAATTCAATTCAAAGAAGTTGAAGTTTAATACTATTCTGTTCTTGTAAGCAGAATTTACCATAAATTCTCTCTCTATCCTCATTCCTGCAAACCTCTTTCCTATCATTCTTTTTCTCTCACATTGTCTGTGGTTCTTTGAATGCATTGGAAGACACAATCTTCAAGCTTCCAAGCCACCTCACTCCATTCCATTTGTATACCTAATACCCATTCATTATGACCTTAATTAGAAAACTTTTATATCTCCCAATATGTCATATAAGTACCCCTCCTCTCTGTTCCTATACACCCTCTGCATACATCTGTATTATTTTAAGGTGAATCACTAGTAGTTTGACTTTCCCACTTATCTGTAAACTCTTTGGATTAGGACTCTTCCTTGACTTTATTACCCTATTTTTAACATAGAGTTTTGTGGTCATCCTGCGGAAGTGAGATGGAACCCTATGCAAAATTTGGATTGGATAGCAAGGCTGATGACACTCTACACACCAAGAATTTGAGAGAAAGTATACTATTCACTGTTCCAGCTGCCTTGGCAAGGCAGGAGTGAGCTGGGGCTTTATAGTGGCTAAGGTGGAAGGGATGGTGAACTGGGGAAAGTTCCCATGTGTGTGCATGTGGGCTTTCTTATCAGCTCATCCAGCTGTGGGGCAAAGGGGAAGAGGATTGTGAGGCTTAAAAAGAAGTGAAAAACAGATTCTTTATTATAAGTGACATAAAGTAGGTATTTATTAAGTCTTTGATGAATGAAATAGTGACTGAATTACAGAGTTAGTTATTAGCCTCTATGCCTCAGATATATTTCATGTACCTTCATGTCATGTGCTACGTGTTTCTACTCTTTCTAACTGCTCTAAGCTCTATGTTTTCTCCTTTCATAAAGAAAGTTGTTTGACCACAGCATATTTCTTACATTTCCTTATCTCATCTCACCTCCTCAAGGTGACAAGAGAAAAATCTGTATTTTCTTTTGAGGCTATGAAATAAAAAAGAAGAGCACAAAACTAAGGATTCTAGTGAGCATAAGCTATTTCTGCCTAGCCTCAGTATACCCCAGAAAAAAAAATGCTATACATAGAATCAGTTAATTTATCTGTTAAAGAATTATTATATATTTAAATTTTTTGTCTTCCACTTTCCAGATGTTCACATGAAATCCAGTTCCTTATTTTTTCCCCAAAGAGTTTAAAGTGTTCTCATTTCTCTCTCTTAAAATATAACAACATCAATTCTGCGAGCACTATGGGCATCTTTTGTTTTTCAGTGACTTTAGGCTCACAAAAGATACTTGATTAATATCCCTGGAGATTCAAGTTGTCTTGAACAGGTCTAGGTCTTATCTTCCACACAGACAGCAGCCAGGTTTGTGCCCCATCCTTGATCTTAACCTTACCTGTGGAGACAGACTCTCTCTGTGGGTGAGAGGTGTCCATAACTTTTCTATTCTTGGTTCCTTTGCTGAGATTTCTAACAAGGGTGCCAATTAGTGCCAGTTATGATGGCAGTTTTCTGAGGTGAAATAAGAAGGAGATTGACCAAAAACAGAGTGAAAAATCATAAATTTGAATCTGACTTTGACACTGTAATAACTTTGTTAATTCTATAGTACCTTCTAACCAGGAATTGGTGATTAGATCTTTTATAGGAATGTAAGTGGATTTAATTAATTAATATTAAGTGCTATCAAAATTCAAATCCTCCAAATACCTACAGTGTCTTGATTTAAAGACAATGCCCTCAATAAATTTCATTGTTAATCTTTACCTAGACTTTTTTCTTCATAAATAAAATAATTTCTTTTTAAAAAATTTACACTCTGCTGATCAGGGAAAATGAATGAGTGTATGATCTTAGATTATGATAAGAATAAAAGATTCTTCTTTCATTAATAATCAATTCATTAACAAATGGCCCCTATTGCATTTTTATTGATGTAAAGTTTATTTTGCAATTTTATATATTAAAGTGTGCTTTGTAGAATGTAGTCTGATTTAAAAGCTCACCTTTTAAGGAGGGGAAATATGTATTTATAAAGCTGAAATTATAACAACAATTTGTGATTACTTCATTAAGTTTGCAAGCAGTGAAAAACCCAAGACCATGTGAAATTTCATTGCTCTTTGGTCTGTTCCCTAAAAATGGATTGTAACCTAAAACTTGCACCAAAACATATTTTATAAACTATCCAAGTTTAATCATATTTTTGGCCATGTGATCATTGATTGAAATATTTCAATGTAATATTGCTAGTTTGTATCTCTGATTTCAATTCACAGAATTAGAGAAAAAATAGACATCTATTCTCAGGTTATAGAGTTGTTCACAGAATATAAGGAAAAGCTAAACAAAAATTGGGTCTCACAAAGGGCAAGAACAGAGCAGGAACTAATGGATAGACTCCTTGAATTCCCAGCCATTGGGCTGGATGAACTCCCTTTATTTATTGTATGAATGTAACAGATTTCAAAAATCAATCTCCTGAGAAAGGGGGCTCTGATTCTCACAACTTGTACCACATACTCACCCTTGAGCTAGTCCCTCCAATTTGCATGCTGCATTTAGGAATGGGGTATAGAATGGGGTGGTTCCCAAAGGAAAATACTGATATTGTCACCAAAAAGGAGAATAAAGACCAGGTAAATGAAAATCAACAGATTTCCTCTATATAAGAGGTTCTTAACCTTTTTTTGTTCCATGGACCCCTTTGCCAGTCAGATGAAAACCACAAACCCCTTCTAAGAACGTAGTGGAAGATAGTTTTATGGCACTCAACATTGGCATACCTTTGCATTAAATTTTAGGATTATTCAAAATTACATTTTACAACTTTCCAATAATTTCAATACTTGATAACCTAACATGGTTCAACATCTGTTCAAACAGTCATTTTCAGCAAACATTTAGAAATTTGCATTTTCCCACAGCATCATAAAACATCTCCACCATCCTTACCAACTTTTTGCAGGCAGTTATCCACTCAGAACAAGCTATATCAAAATAAAAATCGGGAAGCAGACTTGGCCCAATGGATAGAGCGTCTGCCTACCACATGGGAGGTCTGTGGTTCAAATCCTGGACCTCCTTGATCCGTGTGGAGCAGACCCATGCTCAGTGCTGACGCGCGCAAGGAGTGCCCTGTCACGCAGGTGTGTCCCCGCATAGGGGAGCCCCACGCACAAGGAGTACGCCCCATAAGGAGAGCCGCCCAGCGTGAAAGAAAGTGCAGCCTGCCCAAGAATGGCGCCGCACACGCAGAGAGCTGACACAACAAGATGATGCAACAGAAAGAAATGCAGATTCCCTGTGCCGCTGATAAGGATAGAAGCAGTCACAGAGAACATACAGCGCATGGGGGGGGAGGGGGGGAAGAGAACGAAATAAAAAATAAATCTTAAAAAATAAATAAAAATCATACCAAGTCCATACTATACTGTGTATTGTTTAATAAATATATCACACCTGCACCAACACATCCACACAAGGAATAAGGCTTTTTGAATTTCCAATTCAAGCTCACGGACCCCTGGTTAAGAACCCTTGCTCTATAGTAAACATGAATTGGTTTTCTACAAGACTGTAGCCTAGTCTTGACAATAATGTTCCTCTCAAAGAATTCTACTCTTTTCAATACCAAGGAATTACAAGACTAGAGAGAGATACAGGGAAATAGAACCAAGTAACAAAGTTGTACAAGACAATTCACTAACTTACACAATTATGCCTTGATTTAAATGTATTAGGGTTCTCTAGAGAAACAGAAATGACAGAATATATATGTACATATATAAATATTAAGAGATTTATTATAGGATTTGGCTCATGCAATCTTGAGGAATTTCAAGTCCACATTCCCAAAGGCAGGCCACAAGTTGAAGACTCAGATGAATGTTTCAATGAATTCCCCAAGAAATGCTGGCTAGCTAAAATAGAAACAGAAACTCTTCTATCTGACTGCTGAAATCATCAATTCTCAACTGATTGGATGATACTTCTCTTATTGCTGAAGGCGGTCTTCTTTGTAGATTGTATATGTAATCAGCCATAGATGCAATCAAGGGACTAATGATTTAAATCCATAAAATACCCTCAAGGTAACAATCAGGCCAGTGCTTGCTTGATCAAACAACTGGACACCATAACCTAGCCAACTGACCCCTGAACTTAGCCATCACACAATGCAATGTATATATTCCTAAAGATTTTATAAAATCAAATTTATTTTTAAATAAGCTTTTACTTTCTGTTTAAAAAAATAAACCTTAATAGTATTTTTAATTTGAATAATTCTCTACTAAGGAAATACTAATCCCTACTTTAATTTTTTAAATTTGGATTCTCATGTTGAGTTTATTATTTATGAAAGATATCAATTTGGCATGTGTTTACCAAGTAAAAAACAATATATTATTTGAAATGTACATGGATCAGTAAAAAATACAAGCCTAAAGATTAAAAACTTTTATGAATTGATTCCTTCAGCAATATTCTCCATGACCTTGGACAATCTTTTTTAAATGACTTTCAATTGTTTGACCTAAGAAATCTCCATTGTGATCATAAGCATTATTCTCCTTGGTTATTCCCTCTTCCCGGCTTACTGTATACCACTACTGTATCTATTCACCTAGATTTCTCCCTGATCTGGATAAATCCCATGATTTATATATCCCATGATATATATAATATTGAAGTTGGAGACATTCCCACTATTCTGTTTGTCTTCTCTGACACTACAGCACTTGTCTTTCCATCCTCCAAACTCTTTACTCTAACTCCCAAGTAAGTTCCTGAATATCAAACATCCAGTATCAGGCAGCGTTGAGTCTCTGATTTCAGCTTAGCCTTGGGTATTACTTAACAGTTGTCTCACTGGCCTCTAAACACCTTAACTTTCCCGTTCCCTCCACCAACTTTCAGCCTTCACTGTACCCTCAAAACTCTTACCTCACTCTATCTCCTTTATTCTCAGTGATTTTGCCTCCCACTTCAGAGGGAATTTAGAGGCCACAAGACAAGAATTCCCTCTGCCTCTCTCATCTCTACTCATAAAACAAACTTACATTGACACCTCTAATGAGGACCATTTCTCTCACAGTCACATCTTTCCAACACCAGTTTCTCTTTCTGTGAATGAAACCTGCCCCTGCTGACCTCCTCCTTGTCCAGTCTGCTGCTAATTTGCTGTAGTATCAAAGTCCTCCCCCTCCTTTACTGTGTTTTCCATCTTTCAAAACAAAAACAAACAAGCAAGCAGAAATCTTATCTCAACTTTAGTTCTATACCAGGCAATCCCTAAACCCCTCCTTCCCTTCATTACCAAAGTTTACACTTTGTTGGGGATTGAATCATGTCCCACACAAGAGCCCTGGTCAGGTTATAGGCCCTGGTCCCCTTTTCCCCTGAACCCTTTTGTAGATAAGACCTTTGGAGATGTTATTAGTTAAAATGTACCCAAACAGAATGGGCATGGGCCTTAATCCAATAGGGCTGCAGTCCTGATAAGCACAGAAACTTGGATACCAAAAAGAAAAGCCACATGGAAATGCTAGAAGTCAGAAGAAAAAGGAGGGATAATGTCATGTGACAGAAAAGCCAAGGAACCCCAAAGATTGCCAGCCAGCCAGAAGATACTGACCCAGGAGGAAGTAAGCCTTCTAGTCTGAAACTATGAGCTGATTAATTCCTATTGTTAAGCCAACCCATTGTATGGTATTTCTATTAGCAGCTAAGAAACTAAAACACACTTCAACTTTCATTCCCTCTTCAACATTTTATGGTTCTATTTCTGTCCATACTACCCTTCTGAAAGTGTTCTATTAAACATCACTGACGACTTCAGACATTTGTATTCAATACTCATCCTATTGGACTCTGTTACAACATTTGAGGTTTGGCACCACGTCTTTGACCATTCTCCTGCCTTTTGATGGCTTTTCCTCATCCTTTGTCCCTGACTTTTTCTATTTAATTTCTAGGTCATTGGAGCTGAACTCTAACTGCACATTATTGTTAGCTGGGATGCTTTTTTTTTCTTTTTTTTTTTAAATGCCTGTGTGCCACCCAGCCTGATTAAATCAGAAATTTGGGGAAATGGCACCATCATTAGTATTAGTATGTATTAGTATTAGTATTGTATTAGTATGTATTTGCGCTCCCAGGTGATGCTGAGACTGCAGATTGAGATATTTTCTTTTTGCTGGACCTTATCTACTCCCTGTGGTATCACCACCTCATAAGGTGGTGCTTTAAAAACTTTTCCTTATATCCTCTTACCTAGCTAGTGATATCACAGTTTTTGTCCTAGTGTCCCTTATCCTTCAGTTCTCTGACTCACTCACTAAGATGGTCTTCCAACTTGCCGAAGTTAGTTACCTCTCAAATTGATTATCCTTTTCTCATTCTCCCTGCTACAGCTTTGGTCCATGCCAGAATCAGCTATCTGGTGAACTTTCAAGCATCCCAATTTGTGAGCCACCATTCTTTCCCAGTTCCAGCTTAAACCCATATCTTCATGCTTTCCTCTAGGTCATTTATATATAAATACAAAAAGTTCTGATTCTGTGTCTCATCCCTTTGAAAAATCTACTAAACTCTCTTTAGCTCAGGATATAATAGAAATTCCCTTTGTCTGGTACATAGAACTTTCTATAATCCCAGCCTTCCCAGACATATCTCTTGTTAGTTTTCCCCATTTCTACCACTTTCCCACATTACCAAAATTATCACATTTCCTAAATACAATCCTAAATCCTTGGAATTCTGTTTCTTCTTTCCCACCTCTTTTTCAAGTAATAAATTCCTATTCTTTCAATACAGTCAAACTGTCTTTTCACTACAGCACTCTTCCTTTCTAATGCAGGGTTTGTTAACTTGGGATCCAAGAATAATATTTAGAAGGTCTGTAAACTCGAATGGAGGAAGAAGTGATCTTATTTTCCCTAAATTCGAATTGCAATTTAACATTTTCTTCTGTTTTAAATGTAGGCAACAAATCATAGAATTACCAATGTCTGTGACATTGCCGCCAATAAAAATTCCAAATAATTCTGTATAACATTATAGTTAGCAAAATATCTTGAAATATTAATGTAAAATTGCAGTGGTTCATAGAAGCAATGTTATATCTTATTATTTAATGCTTAATAAAGAAACCCATCAGTTACTAATTTGCAAATGTGGCTTTCTTTAATATTTTGAAAACTATTTCTGTGTAGCTGATTTCCTTTCTAATCCTTTGTATTTCCTTTTATGCAATTAAAAAAATTTTTCTGATAAGATGAACCTAGATTTCACCAGATTACAAAAACAGCCCTGCAGATGGCACTTACCTTGTTATAACCTAGCTCACAAGGTGATTTTCCCACTTGCTTCTGGAAACAGAGAAAATTTTCATTCATATTTATATCCATATGACTAACATAGTCCATAGCACATAGTAGGCACTTACTCACTCTTGATGAACTGAACAATAGAATAAAAGAATGAAAAATGAGCTGACAGACAAAAATTCTGAATGTGTAAGGCAGCATTTCTCAAAGTGTGGTCACAGATGCTTTAAATCACAACTACCAGGATGCTTGTTAAAAAGGGGCTCTATCCCAGATCTTTGAATCTGAATCTCTAGGAATGTGGTCTTGGGTCTGCAGTTACAACAAGCTTCTCCAGAGACTTTTCTACATACTAAAGTTCAAGAGTCTCTGCAGTAGGGCATATGATACATAGAGGCCTTAAAACAATAAATAAAAGCATTTTGCAAGCCATTACATTTTCCTAGGGTTTTGTTTTTCTTCTATGTTAAATGATTTTTTTGATGGCTGCACTGTCTCCTCAATATCATACAGGATGAAGAGTTTGTCTATGGCAGCAGCAGGAAGTAAGGCAGGACTAACTGCTTCTTTAGGAATGTGCTCATACTGGTTTAATCCCTCTGGGGTGCATGGTCCCTGTTTCTCATTGACAGACTTCAAACAATACACCAACTACTCTGGTCCACTTGTCTTATGAAATACTCAAAACATTTTCCAGACATCAGTTCTCTTTTCACCACCTCCTTTGCCAGAGCCAGGCAGTTTTAAATCTATTTTTTTAAGAGATGAGCTTGGGAAGGATGAAGTAGTTTGGATTTGCAAAGCTAACACATATCGTGATACAACCTGATGGCAGTAAAGCCCTTGGAATAATTTTCATTAAATACAATGAATGGTCACAGCCAACCGAAACAACAAACAAAACATTTTGAGTGGGAGAAAAGCCAATCAATCTATTAAGTTTGATTATTGTTGTACTTTGTTTTGATTTGTTTTGCATCATTTAAAGAGTGTCCATACTTCTTTTTTTTTTTTTAAAGATTTATTTATTTATTTATTTATTTCTCTCCTCTTCCCCCCTCCCCCACCCTGGTTGTCTGTTCTGTGTCTATTTGCTGTGTCTTCTTTGTCCACTTCTGTTGTCGTCAGCGGCCCGGGAATCTGTGTTTCTTTTCGTTGTGTCATCTTGTGTCAGCTCTCCGTGTGTGCGGCACCATTCCTGGGCAGGCTGCACTTTCTTTCGCGCTGGGCGGCTCTCCTTACGGGGCGTACTCCTTGCACGTGGGGCTTCCCTAGGCCGGGGACACCCCTGCGAGGCAGGGCACTCCTTGCGCGCATCAGCACTGCACATGGGCCAGCTCCACACGGGTGAAGGAGTCCCGGAGTTTGAACTGCGGACCTCCCATGTGGTAGACAGACGCCCTAACCACTGGGCCAAGTCCGCCACCTGTCCATACTTCTTGATAGCGAAACTCTTTTTAAGAAATTTTTTACCAATATTTCATTCTGATGTCATTTTACCTGAATATTATAAGATGTTTAATGTTTATAGCATGTTAAGGAAAAATTTGAGCAACTCTTTCATCTAAACTCAAGAAATAATTACAAATAAATGAATAATTAATATATAGTACATTATACTTATAAATTATAAGTAAACTAATCAAATTATAATAAATAAAATATTTTGATTAAGAAAGATGAACATATAATACCTAATTTTCCATGAAATACAGTTTCATTAACTTTACAAAATTATTCTTTTTCTTGAAAGTTACTTCACCTTGTCACTGTATGCAGACACACCCATCTCAACTTCTGACTTTGCTGTGCCAGGCGTCTAAAGAGAAAAACTTTTTATTTATTCATTTGGAAACAACTTCATGAAGAATAAAGTTAGACTGCGAGTTATCTGAATGCAGATATCATGTCTTGGGAAATTTTATCTCCTCTGCAATATGTTATGATATTTCATACACTGTAGGAGTTTAATATTTTTTTATCTGAACAAAACTGAGTGCTTGTCTGAAGTAATATATTAATATTAAGTACATAACTAATAAATATTAAATATGTGGGTGCTAGAACTGTGCTCAGTACTTAAATTAAGGTATTTGATAACTATGAGGGTGTTACTTATTAATCTCTTTCTATAAGAGGGACCTACAAAGTCTAAATAACTTACTCAAGGTCACGCCATTTCTAAGTATTGAGATGGGATCTGAACCCAGACAGACTGATTCCAAAGCCGATTTTCATATTTTTAACCCTAAATTACTTACTCTTTATTGTTTTAATAGACAATTACAATGATCCATATTTAACTGAAGAATAGATTCTTTCTTAAGGTAATATTGAGAGCCTGCACAAGTACATTGTCCTGGCCTTTTCACTGTTAAGATATTCTTTGGTGCTTATTTTAAACAGATGCAAACACTTAAAATATCCATTCACATTGTGTTTCCCTATGATTTGCTGGAATATGTCAGGTTGCCTCCAGGAGACCTATTTCTAAATGACTGACTTCATTTGCCTTGCTACTCTTCTACAGACCAGCAACCGCATGGGTTTGTGAAAGCACGAATGGTCAGTGGTATATTTGCATCCACTGCCAACATTCTGTCGCTTTCTGTTGTTAAAACCTCTAGGGCAGCCATGAGAACTTGGTGGGTTTTTCAAAGCACAATTTCTTCAGCCAAACCTTTTGGCCTGACATGATGATGGGCTAATGGTAATTCAAAGTTTATTCTCACATACTTTTAACTCCAGGAGTTATTCATTGGGAGTTACTTAAAAGGATTTGCCTTCCAAATTGTTTGCTTTTCTTCTAAGTTATTGGTCTTCAGTAAACTTAAGTTGACCACCTCCTTTCAAAAATTTCGCTTTTTTACTGTTTTTTATTGCTTGCCAAACTCTTGATTACTTAAACTGTGTACATTTTAAAAACAATTTTGCATAGAAAGGGACAGGGATAGGGAAAAATCACTCTGAGTGCTCAGCAGGGGGCAGTCCTGTGTCTCTTGTCCTGGAGGCTAGATCACTAACAGTGCCATTTATTTCCATCTCTGGTAACAGGAATGATTTGGCATAGTCAGAAAATGAGAATTTTGGTTAATCAAAGAGTCTGGCTCATGAAAATATAAGAAATCATGGATTTTAGAGAATTATAAAATAATGAAAATATACCTTACAGCAAACAAAACATAACAATATTATCTTTGATGATTCATGAAATATTTCAGAATCTTGCCTTAAGTTAAGGTTATTCCCATGTTTATTGGTTAAAATCATATTTGGGAAATGTTTTAGAGACAATTCAATAAAATGCTGGATTATACTTAGATTTACTAAAATTATGTGTCTGAGTCATTTGAGCTAACAATGGGGAATAGTAACATTCTCTTTCACAATAAAACCTGAGGTTAATTCCATCCCCAAACCCCAACCTTTACAAGAAAATGAGTAAAAACCTCCATCTTATAATGAAATAGATCCTTCTGATATTTTTGGCAACTATATCCCTTAAATGGTCTTATAGTATTCCAGGTTTCTATGACAAACAGGTTTCTATGGCTCAAACAATGGGAATTTATTCTCTCACGATTTCAGATGCCCAAATCAAGGCTCTGCTTTCACTCAGGGTTGGTAGCTGTATTAGTCAGGGTTCTCTAAGGAAACAGAACTAACAAGACGTCTGTAAGTAGTATGAGATTTTATAAAATTGTCTCATATGACCATGGAGATGCACAAGTTCAAATTCTGTAGGGCAGGCCGCAAGCCAGGGACTCAGATAAAAGTCCTTGTTGACTTCCGCAGAAGATGCTGGCTGTCTGAAGAAGAGATGGAGATTCTCTCTCTTAATGCTGAAATCATTTCTTTTAAAGTCTTCTACTGATTAGATGAGATGTCACTCACTGCTGATGGCAATCTCAGTTGATTGTAGATGTAATCAGTCATAGATGTCATCAACTCATTGATGATTAAAGTCCATGAAATGCTATTGTATTAGAGTTAGCCCAGTGCTTGCTTGACCAAACAACTGGGCACCATTACCTGGCCCAGTTGACGCATTAGCCTTCCTATCATAGTAGAGTTCTAGTACTGACTTGTTGCAATCCTTGGGATTCCTTGCCTTGCATCTCTGCCTCCTGTCACAGGGCAATCTCTCCCGTTGTGTCTGCTCTTCCAGTTTCTGCTGACTTCTGGCTTCTTCCAATGTGGACTTCTCTGACTCTGGCTTCCAGTTTCTTCTCTTTATAAGGTCTTCAGCAACATGGATTAAAACTTATCCTGATGCAGCTAGCCACATTTTAACTAAAACTATCTTCAAAAGGTCCTATTTATAATAGGCTCACATGCACAGGGACATGGATCAAGAATAAGGATGTGGTTCTTTCGGGTACATAATTCAATCTTCTACAAATGGTAATTACACTCTTTCCATAGCACTTGGAGTATTTTTTAAAATCTCTGTACTTTTTCATTATCTTTAAATTTCCTGTTTATTTGTACCTCTCCCCTATTAACATAAAATCACCACAGTACTGAAACTTACTCTTCTCTATATCTTGCTTTCTGACTCCATGATTGAGATGGCAAATCTTCAGTATCAAGTATTTTATTAATGTTGGAGACACAAATTATAGCATTTAATTTGGGTGACCTTGAATGAACTTAAGATGATGTCATGTATTTATAGAATTTAATATTCATTATTCAATATAAATGGTTTCAAAGCAGATTTAGAATTCTTGAGATGCTTATGCATTTTTTGGTTTTATGTAGATGTGTGTCTATTTGAGTTTTTTTGTTCATATGTTTCATTGTTATGGTGTGGAGTAGCAGTTCATTTTTAGGATGCTTATGACCTTGTTAAATAGCAGTCCAAAAATTGTGTGGCTTGTTTTGATTTTAACCAAAGTTACAGCTGCCTAACTGTAAAGCAGTCAGTTTCTCTTATTATGACTAGTTCTTCAACTTGTACTGTTTTAAATTGCCTGCAATTAGCATATTTCAACCTTATTTTTAGGTTTAAATTGCAGTGTGAGAGTGTACTCTCCTCTTAGCTAATTAGTGCTATCAAGGAACAGTAGGTTACCTCATTAGTACCATGTGCATTTAATTAAAGAAGAGAAAATTGGAGTTAACCTCATAGTTAATATTTTCACAGAGTGCTACAATGCCAACACCTTCAATTGGAGTCACACCCCTGTGTATCTAATTATGCACTGGTGCCAAATAAGGTTAGCAAGGGTACTACAAGGCTGTTGACAAAATAATTTAGATGAAAACGTGTTTGTTAGATTCTGACAGTAAAATATAACTTGAATATTTTTCTTCCAATCCTCATCTGCCAGTATCAGATGACATACCTCTTCACAGGAAACAACGAAAGGGATATTTTGGAAACAATTTTTGCTGTTTGAAATAGTGTTGCTCTTATCTTGAAGAAAATGGCATATAGTCATGTAAAGTATATACAATCCATTTCTTAAACAGAGCCCCTGAACTTCAGAGATGTATTTGAAAAGAATTATTTATAAGATGTAATATTTACATGCATCAAACCACTACAAATACTCCCTGACATCCTTACCACATCCCTCCTTGTCTTTCTTCCTTTTTGGTATAGTTATAATTTCCCTTGTGTATCTTATGAATGGGGATCATCCTTTCATATCACACATGAAGTCTAAAGATGCCTTGTTACATGGGCTATTCAAATGCAATGAAATCCTTCTGCCCTTCAGACAAAATCTTTGAAATGCCTGATGCTACTTAAGTAAAAAATGACATTCCATGTCATTTATCAATAAATAATCACTTTGCATTTGCAGATAAAAACTGTACACTGTACATCTGAGTGTATACAATCATTTTCAATGCAAATGGCACATCAACAGGATCAGAGATTATGGAACTTGGCTCCATAGCCTTAAATACATTTCCATGTCAGTATTACGTTGTAGTGACACATGGTAGAGGCAGTTAGAGATTCTTGTATATTCTCATGACAAGATAGGATTTATTTTCACTTCTAATGGTTAAACTTGATAATGAGTCAGCACTTAGCTTTTTCACAAATACCATCCCATACTCTATAATTGTAGTACCATCTAAATGGACATTGGCCACTATTTTAACTTAAAAATGGGAATTTAAGTTCCAAAAGCAGGAACATGGTAGATAATCAATGAGCTTTTGGTTATTGGTGAATTCATCATGATTCAGAGATGTGGCTTTACATCTGCCAAATTTTTCCTTTTTTTTGTTTTGTTTTGTTTTCTTTTTTTTGCGGTATCAAGAGATGGGATTGAACCTGGGGCCTCATATGTGGGAGGCTGGCACTCAACCACTGAGTCACACTGGCTTCCCTAATTTGTTTTTTTTTTTTTTCATTTGTTTTGCTTGTTGTTCATTTTTAGTTTTTCAGGAGGCATTGGGAACTGAACCCAGGACCTCCCATGTGGGAGGCAGGAGCTCAACCACTTGAGCCACATCTGCTCCCCCTATTTTTTCTTTTAAACTATATTCATACTGGCAGTGAGACAGAGATAGAATAGTTGATGTTAACATATCAAGGTAATAATTCCAAAAATAACTTTTAAAAATGATAATGTGCGGCATTAGCCTAAACCTTAAGATTGGGGGAACAAAAGCCAACTTCTGATTCTCTTTGTTTAACCTAGGAATTGCTTCCAGAAACAAAATTATGTGTCTGTGGCCTCTCTTCTGGTGATGGGCATCCTCACAACACTTTTGCAGTAAGTCACACTGGGCAAATAGAACTGGAGCTACTAATCACAAGGCCATGGACCCAACCCCACTAAATCAATTACCTATGCTATTCTATAGGAGCTCCTTTCCATTGATATCAAGAGATGATTAATGTTAAGATACAGATGTAATTATTTGTATTTCTGTTACTCCTTGTATTCTCATTTCAATTATGTTTTATCAGCTATAGAGTTCACAGTTTCTTTGAACTGAAGACTCTAAAGTTTACTGTTACTATATAAAGGCTTATGGCTGTGCCATCACTACATTGTTCTTGAATTATTTTAGGTATCATTTGATCAGATCATGAAAATATACAGAAGGTAAACAAAGACTATGCATTGATCCCGTATATATTTTAGGGAAAAGTTGTTCCTTGTTCTGCCGGTTGTCACATAAATATACTAAGGCCTTTTTTTTTTTAACATATTCTGTCACTAGATTGTAATGTGTCTTCTTAGATTGTAATATGCAATAAGAATTGCTTTCATGACCCAATTCACACACCAGTCAGCCTTGGAAATGAATAGTAATGTACTTATTTAGATTAAGTCTAGAGTATCCTTAAATTGACAAACCCAAAAGAAAGTATTTTTATGACTCTTTTAAGACTCTTAAAAATAAATAATCAGTATCTTCCTTAATGAAGAAATATCTAATTCCATACCTTGGTAAAAATAGGAAAGAGAATGCTTTCAATAAGAATGCTGTCAAATTAATATAGAATGTTATTCATTATGGAAGATATGAAATATTTTAAAATGTTAAATGCAATCCAAAAATAAATTAAGAACTGGAAAAAAAAGCAATAACATCTACTATTTTATAGAAATAGTGGATGCAGAGGATTGGTAATAAAGTATGCATATAAAATCAGGTTTCATGATGATCTCAAATGATCTAGTTTGGGGTCTCATGCAGTACTAAAGTGTTAGGACTATTTGAGCTTTCCTTTAATTGACAACATTTGGAAAAAATAGCAAAAATTAAAAATGGAGTAAAGAGAGCTTTGTTTTAAAAAAGTTGTCAGTTTTGCTGAAATGATGGAATTAAATGTATGTGAAATATTAAAATAATATTAATATTTAAGAATATTATGAAATAATCTTAGTATTCTATGCATATTTTAAAGGAAGGTAAATTTAAGTTAAACTTCAAAAGTAATTTTACACTTTAACTTGATAAAGAAGGATCATCCAAAATTATCCTTCAAAAAAAATGGCACAATGTTCCTAATTGGTAATGCTTATTTTCTAAATTAATTACAATAGAAAAATTGTTTTCATCAGGCTGAAGAGTAAGCTGGTTTAACTCTATCAGTGTTTGTTCCTATTTCTACAATTACTTCTATCATTAAAACAAAAAAAAAAAGGAATCTTTACACTAGTGATGTAAAAAGAAATCTGCAGATTTAGGTTTTTTTTTTTATTTTGTCACTGACTTATTTTCAGAAAGAAAATGACTCAGCGAAATTAGGGGAGGCACCAGAAGCCATATAATTTCTCAATGGCCAAGATAACTAACTATAGGTAAAGTTTGTGATCACCAGTATATTGATCTTTCCAAAGGATTGCCAATTTTTTTCTTTGCTGCCTGGAGTGCTGTGTTCAGTAGCAATGTGAGGTGGTTTCATGTCTCTGGACCAATTAATGAGGTCGGTTCTGGAAACCTAGAGTGGGGGAGAGCAGCGTACAGAGGGAGCACGGCAAAGCACGTACCAGGGTTTTTTCCATCCCATCGTTATACTTAAGATAGTCACATGCTTTTGTAACTGGTGTTTCTTGACTTCACAAGGGATATATTATTTAAATATTATTAAGTAGGTGCTTATTTCCTTTTATTTATTAGATTAGATATAAACCTTATACAAGCTCAAGTAGCTAGATATAATTTAAAAATCAAGAAGTAAACCAAAAATAATGCTATTATCTATAGTTGACAATTTCTATGTAAGAGCATAGTACTCTCTTCATATTCATTAAATTATGTGTGATATTTTTACTTTTTAAATATTTTTAATATTTTTTATTAGAGAAGTGGTAGATTTGCAAAAAAATCATGCAGAAAATACAGAGTTCCCATATACCCTCCCACACACACCATTTTCCTTATTAACATTTTGCGTTAGTATGGTAACTTTGTTAGTCAAGGAAACAATATTATTATAATTATACTATTAATTATAATCTAGAGTTAACATTGTGGTTCACTGTTTGTGTTCAATAGTCCTATTTTTATAATTACTATTCTAGTAATATATATACAACCTAATTTTTCCTTGTTAGTCACATTCAAAGATATAATTCACTGGTGTTAATTGCATTCACAATATTATGCTATCATCGCCATCATCCATTACTTACACTTTTCCATCACCCCTAAAAGAAACTTTGTACCAAGTATTAATTCACCATTGTCTACCCCCACTCCAGTCCCTAGTAAACTATTCTAGTTTCTGACTCTAAGAATATACTTTTTCTAGATATTTCTTATCAGTGACATGATACAATATTGTCCTTTTATGTCTGGCTTATTTCACTCAACATGATGTCTTCAAGTTTCATCCATTTCTACTGTGTATCAGAACTTCATTCCTTTTTATGGCTAAATCATATTCCATTGTATGTAGATACCACTTTGTGTTTTTCCATTTCTGTTGATAGACACTTGGGTCACTTTCATCTTTTAGCAATTGTGAATGATGCTATTATGAACACTGATGTGCAAATATCTGTTCAAGTCTCTGCTTTCAGTTCTTTTTTTTTGGTCATAAACTTAGAAGTTAGATTGCTGGATTATATGGTAATACTATACTTAACTCTGAGGAAATGCCAAACTGTGTTCCACAGCTCTTTTATGATTTTACATTCTAAGCAACAGTGCACAAGTGTTCCTATTTCTCCATATTCCACTCCAAGACTTCTGTTTTTCAGTAGTTGTTATTTTAGTGGGTGTGAAATAGTATTTCATTGTGGTTTTGTTTTTTATTTCCTTAATAGCTAATGATGGTGAACATCTTTCCATGTACTTTTTGGTCATTTGTCTATATTCTTTGGAGAAATGTGTATTTAAGTCTTTTGAATATACTTTAATATGGTTCTTTGACTTTTTTATGTTAAGTTTTAGGGTTTTGTTATATATTCTAGATATTAAACTGTTACTGAATATGTGATTTCCAAATATTTTCTCAGTTCTGTTGATTGCCTTTTTACCTTTATGATGAAGGTCTTTTAATGATCAAAAGGTTTTCATTTCAATAAAATCACATTTATCTATCTTTTTCTTAGGTTACTCATGTTTTTGGTACAAAGTCTGAGAAACCATTGCCTAACAAAAGATCCTGAACATCTTTCCTTATCTATTTTCTGGGAGTTTTTGTATTTAGTTTTCTGATGCAATTTAGTTAACTTTTGTGTATGATGTAAGGAAAGGGTCCACCTTCATTCTTTTGCATTTGGATAACCAGTTTTCCTAGTACCATTTGTCAAGGAGACTGTTCTTTCTCCATTAAGTGGACTTGACACTCTTGTCAAAAAATCAATTAGTCATAGGTGTGAGCATTTATTTCTGAACAATCAACTCAATTCCATTGTCTGCTCTTTTGCCAGTAACATGCTAATGCTGTTTTGGTTACTGTTATTTTGTAATAAGTTTTAAAATCCAGAAATATCAGTCCTCCAACTTTGTTCTTCTTTACCAAAATGGTTTTGGCTGTTCAGGGCCCTAAAATTGGCTTTTCCATTTGTGCAAAGAATGCTGTTAGAATTTTGATTAGGATTGGTTTGAATTTGTAAATCGCATTGGGTAGATTTGGCATCAATCATATTTTGCCGTCCTATCCTAGAACATGAAATGGGCTTTCATTTATTGAGGTGTTCTTTGATTTCTTTTAGCAATTTTTTTTTATAGTTTTCTGTGTGTTAAGTCCTTTACATCCTTGGATAGAACTATTCCTAAATATTTTTTCTTTAGTTTCTATTGCACAGATTTTTTTTAACTGATTTCCTATTCAGATTGTTAACTAATAATGATTAGTAAATAGAAATACTGCTGATTTTTGCATATTGACCTTGTATCCTACCAAATTACTAGCCCTAATAACTTTATTGTGGATTTTTCAGTATTTTCTATATATAAGATAATGTTATCTGCAAATAGGGAAAGTGTTACTTTTTCCTTTACAATTTGGTTGCCTTTTTTTTTTTTTTTTTCTTTCTTTTTCTTACCTACTTGCTTTGGCTAAAACTTCCAGTAAATGTTGAATAGCAGTGGTGACTGTGGGCATCCTGGTCTTGTTCTTGACCTTAGATGGAAAGTTTTTAGTCTTTCACCAGAGTATGATGTTAGCTGTGGTTTTTTCATTTAAAACTTTTATCATGTTGAGGAAATTTCCTTTCACTCCTAATTTTCCAAATATTTTTATCAAGAAGGGGTGCTGGATATTGTCAAATGCCTTTTCTGTGTCAATTGAGATGATCTGTGGTGTTTACCTCTATTACATTAAGTAGCTATCTTATGTTGAATCACCCTTGCATACCTGTATAAATTCCACTTGCTCAGCTGTATAATTCTTTTAATGTGCTGTTAAATTCAATTTGTTAGTACTTTGTTGAGGAGTTTTGCATCTATATTCATATGGGATATTGGTCTGTTATTTTCTTTTTCTTGGTATCTTTATATGGCTTTGGTATAAGGGTGATATTGGTCTCATAGAATGAGTTAGGAAGTCTCACCTCCTCTTCAGTTTTTTTTTGGAAGTTTGATCAGGATCTGTGCTAATTCTTCTTGAGGTATTTGGGAAGCCATCTGGTCCTGGGCTTTTTTTTTTTGCTGGGAGATTTTTGATAACTAATTCAATCTCTTTACTATTATTGGTCTCTTGAAATCTTCTATTTCTTCTTAAGTCAGTGTAGGTAGTTTGTGTGCTTCTAGGAATTTGTCCATTTCATCTAGGTTATCTAATTTGTTGCCATACAGTTGTTCTTAATATATTCTTATAATAATTTTTATTTCTTTGGGGTCAATACTAATATCTCCCTTTTGTTTCTGATTTTAGTTGTGTCTTCTTACTTTTTTCCTTTGTTGGTCTACCTCTAGGTTTCTTGATTTTATTGATCCATTCAAAGAACAAACTTTTGCTTTTGTTGATTTTCACTTTGTTTAATTCTCTATCTCCACACTTTTAAAAAGTTTCCTTCTCTCTGCTTACTTCAAGTTTAGTTTTCTCTTCTTTTTCTAGATCCTATAGTTGTGAGATTAGGTCTCTGGTTTGATATCTTTCTTTTTTAATGTAATTATTCAGAACTATACATTTCCCTCTCATCATAAGTTTTGGTATGTTGTATTTTTGTTTTCATTTGCCTCAAGGTATTTCCTAATTTCTCTTGTGATTTCTTCTTTGACCCATTGGTTGTTTAAGAATGTGTTTATTTAATTTCCACATATTTGTTAATTATCCAATTTTCCCTCATTATTGATGACTATCTTCATTCCATTTTGATTAGAGAGGATATATTGTCTGATTTCAAAATTTTTTAATTTACTGAAACTTGTTTTTGTGACCTAATATATGGTCTGTCTTGAAGGATGATTTGTGTTCATTAAAGTAGAATGTGAATTCAGTGAATGTTTGGTGATGTGTTCTATACATATAGTTTAGGTCTAGTTGATTTATAGTATTTTTAGGTCTTCTAATTCCTTATTGACCCCTCTAGATGCTTTATCTATTATTGAAAGTGGTATACTGGAGTTTCCTAATTTTAATATAGAACCATCCATTTCTCCCTTCAAATTTATTAGTATTTACTTCATATATTTTGAGGCACTGCCATTATGTGTATATATGTATTTAAAATTCTTCTTCAATTGACCTTCTATCAGATATAGTGACCTTCTTTGTCACTCATTATAGTTTTTAATTAAAGTCTATTATATTTTATATTAATACAGCAACCACAGCTCTCCTTTCATTACTCTTCATATGGCATATTTTTTCCATCCTTTGACTTTCAGCTTAAATGTGTCTTTTACTTTAATGTTAGTCTCTTTTAAGCAGTATGTAATTGTCTCATACTTTTTTTTCCCATTCTACCAATCTTTACCTTTTGACTGGAGATTTTAATTCATTTACATTTACAGCAACTATTGGTAATACAGGACTTTCTTCCACCATTATGCTATTTGGTCTTTGCAAGTCTTATGCTTTTTAAAAAATTATTTTTATTTGTCTTTTTTTAATCTTATTCTTTTTTTCCTTTGATTCTTTTGTTAATCCTCCTTTCATATTGATTTCAATTTGCAATTTTAAGTCCTTTCTTTCTTCTTTCTATATTTTTTAGATATTGTATTTGTGATTACTATGGGGCTTAATTTAATTTTCTAAACCTATAAAATCATGTTTGATTTGATACCTACATCAATTCAATAGCATACATATACAATGGTCCCATATCCCTCCATCCCCCACCTTTTTTGTGTACTTCTTGCAATGTTATACATTGTGTGTCCAAAAACATAGATTTCTCATTATGTTTTATACATTTGTAATTTAGAGCCAGTAAAAAGTAAAAGGTGAAGTTATAAACCAAAAAATATAATACAATAATAATGACATTTATAATTAATTACCCATATGGTTACCTTTACCAGAAGTCTTTCTTTATTCATGCTGCTTTGGTCAACTCTTTAGTGTTCTTGTCTTCCATTCTGAAGAATGCCCTTTAGTATTTCTTGTAAGGCAGGTTTAGTGGTGACAAACCTTCTTGGCTTTTGATTACCTGGAAATGTCTTAATTTCATCCTCACTTTTGAAAGACAGTCTTGCCAGATGTAAAATTTTTGGTTGGATATTGTTTTCTTTGAGCATTTTAAATATTTCTTCCCACTGCCATCTTATCCCCTTGGTTTCTGATGAAAAATTGCCACTTAATCTTAGCGGCACTCCCTTGTACATAACATATTGCTCTTGTCACTTTCAGAACTCTCTCCTAGTCCTTGACATTTGACAACTGTCTGTCTGGAAGTGGCTTTCTTCAAATTTATCCTGTTTGGGGCGCTTTGGAATTCTTGAGAGTATATATTCATGTCTTGCATTGAATTTGGGAAGTTTACTGCCATTGTTTCTTTAAATATTTATACTGCTCCTTTCTCTCAATCTTTTTCTTCTAGAACTCCTATAATGCATATTTTGGTATGCTTGATGATGTCCACCGTTCTCTAAGATTCTGTTCACATTTTTCATTCTTTTTTTTTCATTCTCCTCCTCAGCCTTAACCATTGTAATTATTTTATATTCGAGTTCACTGATTCTTTCTTCTGTCAGTTCCTGTCTGCTATTGAAACATTCTAGCAAAATTTTCATGTCAGTTATTTTGGTCTTCAATTCCAGTATTTCTGTTTGGTTCCTTTTTAAAATGTGTCCCTTTATTGATATTTTCATATTGTTCATTCATTGCTTTTCTGATGTTTTTTAGTTCATTCTCCACATTTTCCTTTATCTCTTTGAGCATACCGAGAATTATTTTTTGAAAATCTTTGTCCAGCATATCCAAAGTCTGGTCATCTTCACTGAAGGATTTTGAATTTTTATCTTCTTCCTTTGAATATACCAACAATTCTATTTCTTTCTCTTGTAAATTTTTGTCACATACCATATATTTAAATATTTTAAAGTATTAGCTCTGTGCTTTATTCCCTGATGTGTGTGTGCCTTAAGTTTGTATCCATTTTGTGTTATGACAGAAATTTTCTTGAGTTCTAGGAGCTAACACAAATACCAAACCAATGGGAAAAATAAACACTTTTCATAGTCTTTACAAATTGGCTCTGCATCTACTGGTGCTCTCCTTCAGAATTTATCACTGCTATCAGGAAGATCAGTTTGAAACAAATGTGAAGGATGGGATCCTTTCCATCTATTTTTTAGCCTATGTCTTGTCCAGGGCTTGTGCTTGCTCCTGGCCTTAGGAATTCCACATTTACAGGAATTCAAGTGCATTCTCTACTGCTTTTGAAATAGACTCTCTTGCTTACCTCTTTGCTCTATCATGTGACTTAAAGCTTGCAATCTTTGCCCCAGGATGCTTGAGTTAATTGTTTCTTAAGCAGCTTTAGCTATCTACATGCTGCTCTGCCTGAAGGGCAAGTTTTGGGAATGTAAGCCTGAGATGAGTTTTCTGGTTCAGGTTTTCAGGCTCCTACCCGATATTTTTTCACTAAAATACAGTCCCCTCAGTATGTGTGTAGGCATTACTCTCCTCCTTCAGGACCAATGCCAGGAGCCCACAGCAGGGGCATACGCTAACTCCACACCATGCCAAGGAATGAGTGGAAGTTTGGCAGCAAGTGTGCCAGGAGATTCTCCTACTGTTGTAAAGCTTCATTTTCTTGTTTCAGCACTTGCCCAGTTACTATAACCCTCTAACTGTTTTATGGAATTTTGAAAAAGATGGCTTAGCCAGTGTTTGCTAATTATTCTAAGATTCTGTGGATTCAGTACCCTGGAGCTTCTTACTCTGCCATTGTGGTTGACCAGAAGCCTCATTAAATTTAAAAGTACCAATATACTGGAAAGGTACTGTCCTACATCAGAGAATCATAAGATTCCTGGTGGACTAACAGGAAAAAAATATATATGCGTACCTAAAGGAGCCATATTCCTTTATCATTAATATAATTGAACATTTATAATAAATTGGGAATCATCATAATAGATATCAATTAAATTTTAAGAGATCCTACATAATGGTATATCAATGGATTATTTTAATATGACACCTATTATTTTCATGGTTGGTTGACAAAAGTCAAAATATTCAGGTATGTGTTCCAAATTGACAGATTAAAATAATTTCCCCTTCCTCACCTACTTCACTTAAATAAAAATCCTTTAAGTTTAATAAGAAGTCTGAAATGAAGTGCAGAAATTGCTGACAAAATAAAAGTCACTTATAATTATTAAATGTAGGTTAATGCCCCAAATTACATTAAAGATGTGAAATAGTTAAATATTTGTTATAAAATAGATATCAAAATATCTCTCTCATCCCATTCTCCTCCAGGTATTTATTTTCTCTAGCTACTAACAAAAGATGCAGTTAAAATATATTTCAGAAGGATATTTTCTGGTATTTTGGTAATAGCTAACCAACAGATAATAACCATCCACTGAGTATGGAGTACTTCCCTACTATTACACTGTTGAACACTAGTGATAATTTTGCGTACCTACTAATAGATTGTATTTATTGTGCCTCTACTAACTCATTGTAATGTTGGACAGTAATTTTATCTTCATTAATCATTGTCTATACCTGAAAATTGTATTAAATTCTGTCTGCCTCTTCTTGTATTTAAACAAAATGTTTGGGCTACTTAAGTTGTATATTCAGTGCGTTAAGAATAAGGATATAATAGCCTATTTATAACTTTGAATTTTATAGGATTAAGTTCTGACTCTAACATATAATAGAAAATGAAAGTAAGAGTGCTTCATTGTAAAATATTAGTTTTCAATACTTGCTTTTCACACTCAATTTTTCAAATTGTGTATATTTTAACTGTAATCTGGAAAAACCTTTTCTAAGTTTACAATTAGGATAGAAGCTTTATTTTCCTGATATATAGCTTTACAAAAGGCTAATTCTGACAAAATCCTTAATTTCAGCCTTGGCACAAAACAGTAACCTAAATTCTCTCCTGGGTAACTCAGACCCTGTTGTCACCTCATCTGTCTGAATGGCCTCATTAACATTTACCTGCAGACAATTGTTAGTCTTGCCAATAGGTTTTACCCCTAAGTGAGTACTAATTTAGCTCTATGCCTGTTAGATCTTATTGCTAAGGTAATTATGTTGACTGTTTAGGGTCTTTGTCTACGGGATCCTAGTTTCAAAACCTTTATCATCTGGTCAAAGGAGCCTTTTGATGATGAAAATATGTTGGGCCTATAATCTAAAAATGAGATTTGGCTGGCCTTGGTCCAACTGTTGTATATCTTATTCAAATTAAATTATATTGTCCACAGTTGATTTTTCCCCTTACAGGTGTTTATTGAGATTGCTTCCTGAATGTTTCATTTTGATAAGGATTGTTGACTTGAGCAGATAAGGAAAAGTAGATAGTGATGATTTTTAAAAATATTTTTCTCTATACCCAGTCCAAGTCTCTCTAAGATTTACATAAATTCAGCCCAGCACCAATTAATCCATTCCATGGGCTCTAGAATCAGCTGTCTGGGGTTCAATATTGGGCAAGTTACTTGAGCTTTCTTAGTCTCAAGCTCTCAATCTGTAAATTTGTTATGATAATTTTTCCAGAGTGGTAATTGGGATTAAATGTGATAATACCTGAAATACTTAGCATGATGACTATGGCATAGTAAGTGTCCAATAAATGTTAGAGTAAGTACTTATAGTAGTATCAATATATTATTGCCTGGATTAAAGAGCAAATTCTGTCCAGTGTAAATTTAAATATATATTTGTATTTGCTCTAAAAGAGGCATTGGGCAATGTATCTGTCTGCCATGGCTCAGACAGATGGAGATGTTCCCTATGAAGAGGACTGTTTTTATATTTACTTGACTATGTTAAACACTGACTTATTCACTCACAAAAATCAGTGTTATACAGATGTTTTCTGATTTGTTAAGTGGAAGATAGCTAAGTGGAAGATTCATACCCTACTTCAACAGACCTAAATTCTGTCCTTCCTACAGCCAAGGAGAATCATGTCTAAATGATAGTAAGAAAATTGAATGTCCCCTAAATGTCTGTATACACCTAGAGCATATAAAGATACAAATTTAGGAAATACATCTGGCAATGCCATTATACCCCACACTGTTTTCTTCTTTCGCCTTTCATAAATGTATCAGCAGAGATTAATCTGAACTTAAAAATAAATTTCTATTTCTTAATAGTCTCAATAGTTTTAACTAACGTGGTAGAGACAATCAGAGATAATTATTGGTAAGTTTCTTGGAGAGTCCTTCCTATAAAATCCTATAAATCTCATAAAACATTATAAGATTTAACTCATTGCTATTGGTTGGGAAGTCATGCTAGTATAAACTTGAATTTATTTAGAGGCAGCACAAATTAGATTTGTTAATTTGCCATGTTGGCTTTTTAATATTTTTATTCATTATTACTGATAATAGTCTTGGTACTATACTACATCCTTTGGAGGAAATAAATCTAAAATAACAAAATATTTTAAACATTTACCTTATTTATCTTATGATTAGTTCATGCTATACAGATATAGCATAGTGGCCATGTTTAAGGTTCCTATAAAAAGCCCTCCAGACACTTCATCTGAAACAGAAAAAAGCTTTTTGTTTTTAAAGTCTTGACTGCCATTTGTTTGCAACCTCTTGATTCATCTTTTTCTTTACTATTGCAATTCAAGATATTAATAATTGTCTTTACACATCTCACTTAGCTCCTTGAGCTCAGACCATTCTAGAGTCTTTTCCTGAGTGACTGCTTCTCACCTTTGATTTCATTACAATATTTGAGATTGCCATGTTGGTTCCAGGAAGAACTAGTAGCAACGATTTTACTATGGATAATCTGCTTTGAAATTTATAATGAATGAATTACTTCTCTTGATTATTCACCAAAGGATTAGTCTGAAAGAAATCAGGGACTGATGAAAGATTTATTTAGTTAGTTATCTGGTTTTGTTGTTATTAATATATTTTTCATAGAATAAATTGATACACACACCAGGCTATGTATGTGGCAATAAAGTGAATTTATGGTGTCCATTAGGACAGACTACATTTTCCTTTCACATTTTAAATGTATTTGTAATAATTTGTTAATGATAGTATATACTATGAAATATAATCTACATGAACTTCTGTTTCTCTCTATAGGTCTTGCATATTTTTAAACATCACATAAGAAATGTGTATTCCATATTTATTATTTTATTTGGTTTCCTTTTATACCTCCTACATAATCTTATTTTAGTGTAATAATAAGTGAAAGATAAAGAAAGCAAATTACCCTAATGTGTAAATCTTCACGGGCAAGCACATATACATACATACACAGCTAACTGATCAATTATGTAAGAGATCAATTATGTAAGAGAATGTATGTGAGGTTTTATTGAGATCCATCTGTAATTCATTTTTCTGTTTGTATTAGTTAAATGAACTGTTTATATAAAGGATTAACAAAGTACTTCAAAAGTGTTCTAAATAACTACATTTTCACCTAATTTCAGTACATACAATATCACAGTAAGCAACATGTGACTCCCATTGACATTAAAACAGAAACTGCATCTAGTATTTTAAATCTTTATCCACTGATTTCAAAAAGTTTGCTATTATCACAGTTCTATTATGCTGTAATCATGAAATGTATCATACAACTTAAAGGAAATTCCATTTGTTTACTTGCTTACTTCCAATTAACATATTTCTTATCATAATAATGATACATTTGGCATAAATAGAATCACACTACAAATAACAGAAACTAAAGAACAAAGTCTTATACCAAACTAAGGGTCTCAGAATGGAACTTCTGCTGTATTCCACATTCAGGAGCATGCTGGTACTAGAATCTTGCCACCATGCTGCTGAGCTCCTTCTCCGTCCCAGCAGCCCTTTTCATTTTAGAAGTTCTGGTGTTATCCAGGGTACATAGTTATAGCATCACATGCCAAAATACATAGGTTGTATATTTAATATTTTGAGATTAACTGTATAATATCTTAATTTTAATTCATAATTTTAAAACTAAAATATTTAGTCTGGCTTAATAAAAGACAATATAGAATGAAAGCAAAAGAGCTTTATTGTCAGAGATTGCGATGAAGGCAAAGCATCAAGCTAACATCTTCAAGATAAATTCTCTTCTTAAATTAAGATAATTCATAAATTCAGATGTGGTTGTGAGGCAGGATAGAACAGAGACCTAAGGAGGAAGGGAAAGAAAACCTAAAAAGCCACACAAACAGAAACTGAGGCAATGTCCTGCTGACTTACACAGGCTGAGGCAATGGCCTGCTAACTTACATCAGCCTGCTGACTCACACAGGCAAGTTGGGAAGGGACAATTTATAGCACAAGCACCCTGCAGCTTACAGCACACAACACACACCCAGCAGCTGTGCTATCAGAAGGCAGCCAGGAACATCAACACATGGCAGGAAAGAAAGAAGGAGCAAGTGGGTGCCAGCAACCCCCACCCACTTTCAGGTTACCTCACACTTCAAGGACAGTGACCAGAGTTCAATCACCGCTGGTCAGCACACCCTGCAGAGCTGGCGGACAGCAGCCAGAAGCCAATCACCACCAGACAGCAACCACTAACCCCCTAAGAGAATCAAATTACCCAATAGAGTTCCCCTGCTTTGTCTCAAATATGCCAGTCAGTGCAGATCCTGGAGTTCTGTACCCCTGTAAAATAGGGGACCCCAGGGCAGAACTTCACGTTTCTCTCCCTTGAGAATGCCTGCCCTCATGTCTGGGGTGCACTTCTGTTCTCTTGCTTTACCCCGCAATAAATTCTTTACTTGCTTAATGAATTTGTGGCTCATTTGAATTCTTTCTCGTGATGAAGTGAAAAACCTAGACACCATTTTCAATAACAGTTTTATAAATTGTAGAGGGAGAGAGTGTTGCCAAATTAATGTCATACAAATGTAATGAACACACTTAAAGTTTAGGAATTTAGTATTTCTAGAGTATCATATATATGTATGTAATGGATGTTTTTTTCCGGCACAGAGCTAATTAATAGGAAATTGAAAAATAAAAGGATATTAATAGTAATTCTACTGTTGTTTTATCCCTATTTTTCACTAAATCTTTGTTATCTATACTTTACATATCTCTTACACTCTCATATATTAAGCTGGAAAATATTCTTGTTTTGCCTGTCTACTCTATGCATTACCTGAGTGACCACTCTGCTATATTGGGAAGGAACATACCCTCTTTGCCAAAAGAAAGAGGAGATATTTACCCAAAATGCATTCCTACTCTATGTAGGCTAAAAAGGGGCCTTATAATCTAATTCTTTTATTTTACAGTTGAGAAAATAATACTAAAGAATCAAAGTGACTTCTATCTCTCCATTATCCATTGAATTCAAGGGGGCATTATTGATGATCTGATAGCTCTGTCATCTTCAGCCATGGCTCTTAAGTATCGATTTTGTCAGGATCTGTATTTTAATTTTAATTCCATTTATATGTCAAGTAAGGAAATCACCCAGTTTTCCAAAATGTTGCTAATCACATTTTCTTACAAAAAGGTTTTGAAAGGCATACAGATTTCACGATCACTTTTGAAATTCCCAACATATTACTTGATCACAATCAAATATATGAAATGGTTTATTTATAGGTGGAGATTTTAGAAAAGAAAAAATCAAGGGTCATCTATAATTCTCAGGTAACCACTGAAAAGTATTAAAATGAATTGTGAAATCCCAAACTGTTCATTTGTTGCTTACATTCTTTATTAGGAATTCAGCTAGAAAAATATTTAATATTTAAAAGTATATACAGAATATCAAATTTAATTACTAAAGTTTAAGGGAATAAGTTTAATGTTTTCTAAGTCTTAATCATCTACAATCAATTTTCTTTTATTTAGACTACACATCCAAGCAAGATCAGTTGCCCTATAAAGAGGACCAAAACTTGAGGGTTTCCCTAACTCTTCAATGTCTCTGTTTACTATCCATCAGATATATATTATGTCTGAACAATTGAAAATAAGTGGTTTTTGGGTCTATGTCACCATAACCTTAAAATGCAAAGAAAAAGGTTGTGAGACATTACTTTGTTTGATACTGAAATATCAAACATTTTAATATGCAAAGACCAAAACTAATGCTTGAATTGACCAAATGAAAACATTAAGTCTTTAACATACAACTTTTCTCCTGTAAAAGATACTCATAGTACTTGTTGTCAATTGACCACTTAAATCTATGGAAATGAATAGATATTAGAATTCTGTTGAGAAATTGCGGTTCTAGAAAAATCCTTTGAAGCAGTCAATTCTACCAGGGTTAACAGAACATAGTATTTTGTTATTGATACTGTCACAGGATAAATAACTGCTCCTCTGTGTCTTTGCCATACTTGTATGCAGTCTTTAGTGCCAGCTCATGCCTGTCTGATAAAGTCTGAATACCCTAAGGCTTATAGTCATATGCTCCTGCCCCTCCCCTCCAAAACAAAAAACAAAAAAACTAAAACAAAACAAAATTTTTCTCTTTCTTATTCCCAAACTTATCTTTCATTTCACAAGCAAAAACCTTGGGTCCTGACAGATGCATTTACTTTTTGTTCCCCAAAATATCATATTCCATTCTTTTTTCTACTCCTTTTCTTGTGGTATGATCCCTGTGGAGCCCCCCTTTTCTCTTATTTTCTATTTTCAAATCCTATGGGTCATCCAAGGTCCAGCTCGATTCCCATTTCCCATAAATGCTTTTCATCAACATAGTTACATTGATCCACTCTCTCTTTTGATCGTGTGTGTCTGTACCTACCTAATCCACACTGGAATTGTACTTATACAACTTCCTTATACTGATTTCAGCAGATATTCATTGAGCATATACTAGGTATAGCTCATAATACCTAGCAAAATTTTCAGTAAAACAATGAATTAATTACATTTGAGAACTTTAAACTATGGAGAAGAGAAATTTTTAAGTTAGGATTCAAAGTCAATACAAACTGTCAATAGAGAATTAATCCCTGTAGTGGGAAATTAGAGATGGCTAGATGAAAGAGGTATTCTTTGAGTTGAAATTTAATAAAGAAAGAGAAATTCATCAGACTAGACATGTAAAGGGCATTCCACACATTGGGAACAGATTAAGCAAAGTTTCAGAAGAGAGAACAGAAAAGGATAGGGGATTCATTGTATCACAGCTCATTGTATCTGGAGAAATGGGTGAATATTATATTATTAACATATGTAGTCTTTAAATATATGGATCAGTGCCAAAATTTTGCATCTTTGAATGTCTTTTTTAAAGGCTGTAAATATTCTGTAAGATTTTGAGCAAGGGAGTGAATGTAATATGACCAGACCATCCTATTTAAGCACATCCTTGGGAGCAATATGAAGAAATGATTTCAATGAGGAAAGTATTTGGTCTATGAATCCAGTTCAGAGGATATTGTAAACAAAAATGATAATGGTAATCCTCATTGGAAGAAGGTCAGGGTAAAAGAAATAGGAAACATTTAATGATATAAATGCAAAGCTTTAATTTCATAAGATATGTTGACAATTGGAGAAACAGAAGAAATAGAGATCCCTGGAATTTTGAGCCTAAGTACATGTACGTAGCTGGCGGCGAGCATGGTGATATCTAGAACACATGAGGAACAGCAGGTTTGATAGTAGGCAGTAGGAAACTAGTTTGAGAAGTATATTTGCATTGCCAGTGGGATATCCATGTAGACCTGTTCAGTAGGCAGCTAACAGTGAGTTGGAGATGATATATTTTTGAAAGTCATACCATATGCAGGAGGCTGGAGCCCACAGTGTTGAAGGAGAGTGTGAAGAGGAAAACCACACAGAGAAAGTGAAGACAGATCTGTTTTGTGCCTTGTGACTCCTTCTCCTACACTACCCTGACTCTGAATTTGATTTTATATTGTCTTAATGTTCTTTAATGTTCTTGCTTCTAGAACAAATCATATGAAGAAAGAGAGGGTTCTGTTTATGGTTATTGAAATTTTCTAGTTTTGTCAGCTTTACTCTCACCATATTTGTTATACTTTATGATATTATTAGCTAATAGAATAGCTGCTCATTAGACTTAACATTTAGCAACTCTTTTCTCGTGAAAGAATCTAATAACAGCCACAATGTGACTGTTCTTTCCTTCCCCTCAGAAATTTAAGATAGATTAATCTAAATTTAAAGAACATTAATTATTTTATGAAATACTTGGATACATTAAGATTTTGAACTTTCATGTAATAGGCTAATTTTTAGTAATTAATAAAATAAAGGTTTTTACTTTTTAGAGAAACCTTTTAGTGAAAACAGAATATTTAACAGAAATGAAACATATGCAAAAATATTATGATAGTTTCTTTTCACTGTATTGTCAGTTAAATCTGGATTTAGTACTATAAAGTGAATACAAAGATGTGACAAGAAAACATATTCTTAAAACAAAAAACCCTTCTCTTCTTTTTGCTAATAAAATCAGAACAAAATTTTAAGAAAAACAAAAATAACAAGAGACACAAGTAGGAATCTAGTTTTTGGAATCCCCAGTTGGGAAACTTTCATTATCACTTTAACTGCATTGAGCATTTGTAACATCTGAGCTTGACGCCTATGTTTCTCCCAACTCTGTGTATTCCAGTCTACTTTGTGTTGTGCCCTGGTAATAGTGTAAGGGCCAACGCCTGGGCCTTATCCTCAACCTTCTCCCCTATAAGCGTGCACTTAAACACCTTTGCCCAGGAAACAACCTGATAAATGTATTTATTCTAAGATGATAACTAATAATAATAAATTACTCTTCTGGGAAAAATAGTTTCTTACTCAAAGCAGATACTATTTCTGCTTTACAAAGTAGACCTTAAATAGAATTTCAAGAATTGGTGGTTGACAACTGGAAAGTCTATTCTCCCCAAGTATTGCTGTGACTTCTGAGCAAATAGTTTTTACATTATTCTTACCGAAAATAATTCATTTTAACGTATTGGCCAGAATCTTTAATTTTTTTTCAGTTTTCAGTTACCTTCTAAGCAAATATGCTGTAGCTATGCAAACTGAATTAAATTGTTTTTCTGCTTTGCTCTTCATTGTAGTTTTGGCAAAAGTATCAAGTATTATGCCTATATACTTAAGATGTCAGATTTTATGTGGTAAAGTCATAATGTGGTAAAGTCACTTTGGCAGAAGTTTATTTGTAGCCTTCTTCTTAAGTTTTTTTGTCTTAGTGATGGCTTCAATACTTTCGTAGTGTCATTTTTAGGTATTTTTATATTTTCTCTTTAGTATCACATCAGACAGATGGCATGCTATAGAAAAAATATCTGGAAAACTTCCAAAGTTAATTGGCATTACTATGTGGATAATATAAAAAGAAAGAGAATAGAATTAATATTTATTGAAAAACTAAGTGCCAGGCACTTATGTTAGGTATTTACATATTATATATACAACACTTTGAGGTATAACATCTTTGAGACAATTTGTATTAAACTTACACCTGTTTTTTCTGTGGAGAAAACTGAACTGCTGCTCAACTAATTTTTATATGCATCAAAGTTTGAGAAGCATTGTAAAAAGCACAGTTATTAAAAAATGAACTTTCTATACTATAATTTTTAAATATATATTGTTGTTTAAAAAGTGCTCTAAGATAGTGTGAAAATGCATTTATAATTTTTTAAATACTTAGGATCCATATAGTTTGCTATTGTTAAGCATTCAAATTTAAAGTAATAAATATGAGTTTGAGGGAAATGTAATTTTGTATTTGTGATAATATTTAGCATAATTTTAGTGTATTATTTAGCTAATGTGTGTGCGTTTGTGTGTATATAAAAGACAAAAGCTATAGCTACACAAACCAATTGTTTTAAGTGAATTCAGTTAAAAAGATAATTTTAGTAATATGTTTTTAGAGTTTTCTCTGCAAAATATAACTAAATTTCTTGACCACATTTTTTACCTGGTAAAACACAATGGCTGAACTTAAAAGGGCATATTTATACTGTGAAATAAAAAGACCTTTATATCACTTAGTCTCTGATATGTCCTATAAGTATTTCAGGAGTAAAAAGATTATTTGTGGGATGTAGAGAGGATAAAGAGATTTACTAGAGTGTGAGGTAATGAAAGTATTTTTAGTGATGTTTACTTTTCTATTAAGATTCCATTTATAAATACCTTATTATCATTTGTTAAATTAAATGACACTTTATGGAATACTTGATGACTTTAATTCATGCATTAAATATGCACATATATTTTAACAATATTTGCATCTTATAATACACATAATAATGACTTGTCATAGTGATACTATTTAACCATTTCTTTGATTTTATTGAGTATTTTAAAAATAAAGTACTTCTAAATATTATCTTAATTTAATTATTTTATTTCTCAATTCTGAAATGGTGATATGCATCAGTATTTGATGGGGTATATTTCCATCTTAATTGAGACTTTTTTTGGAAGCTTTCCCTCAAAAAGGTCATTTTAAATATATCAGGATATCAAGATTCCAAAGCAATAGTATTTGTTCTTCTACTTAATGCTTAAATATATTTTTAATAGCACATTGCTTACTGTAAACAATTTCTTTTGGGCTGCCATGAAATTTCTTGCCTTTACAATGCCACTACATAATGTAGTTGGTGATATAGGTTTACTAATAAAGTACTACAAGTATAAAGTGCTACTAGTACTAGCATTTGTAAAACCTAATTAACCATTAGTATTTAAGTGTTGAGTTTAATAGGTACTCATTATTTAATTCACTTAAAAATTTTAGATGTGTCATTATTCTTGCTAAATTTCAGCTTTAGTCCATTGAATGACCCAAACCTTAATGCATAAAAACATAGTAATTTGTGAAACTGGAAAAGGTTAGACTAATTCAATTTGGGTTATACAGATTCTTGTTTTCAGTATTTTCTTTTTTTTTAAAAGATTTATTTTATTTATTTCTCTTCCCTTCCCCCCCTCCCCATTGTCTGTTCTCTGTGTCCAATCACTGTATGCTCTTCTGTGTACACTTGCACCCTCAGCAACACCAGGAAACTGTCTCTTTTTGGTTGTGTCATCTTGCTGCGTCAGCTCTCCGTGTGTGTGTGGTGCCACTCCTGGGTGGGCTGCGTTTTTTTTACGCGGGGCAGCTCTCCTTGCAAGGTGTACTCCTTGCATGTGGGGCACCCCCACGTGGGGACACCCCTGTGTGGCACAGCACTCCTTGTGCGCGGCAGCTCTGTGCATGGGCCAGCTCACCACACCATTCAGGAGGCCCTGGGAACAAACCTTGGACCCTCCCATGTGGTAGGTGGATGCTCTATCAGTTCGGCCACATCCGCTTCCCTGTTTTCAGTATTTTCAACAATATATGAATAAAATACCTTGAGGAAAGGCATAGCCAAGGGGAGAAATACAGAAATATTTCCTAAACCCGTATAGGAAGAGGAGACATTTTTCACTAGTCATGCAATGATTTCTCAAAGTTCAAACCGTTTGCTAATTTGGTGAATGTGAAGTAATTAAATCCATCTTTCTTAGTGCCTCATTGATCATTCTGGCATTCTCATCCTCGTTTTAAAGTGCCTTTAATATTTATTTTACATCCTCATTCAGTTTTAACCTCCTATTCCCGGGCTCATGGTTAAATATAATTATTTTTAACCCACTTTAAAGGAATTAAATGATGCCTGCACATGGCTTTACAAGTATATGTAAAATGGTCCAGAATGATAAGAAGTAGATCTTTTCCCACAACTACAGAAGAAAATACCTTTTATAGTGTCAGTTTTTAGGTCTCTTGACAATGGAAAATGGAAAATTGTACTCTCTGCCCTCAAGAAACTTGCAGTTTATATTTTCCCTGTCACTATCAATTTTGGTATTAGAAGATGATTGCTTTCCTGGGAGCATGCAATAATAAGGAGGTGGTTGATTACTGGCTCAGATTTATCATGAGAACCATTTTCAAGCCAAGTGAATTTATAATAGTTAATAAGCCTAAATATTTTTCCTAAGTACAGGAATTTTGGCTGTCTCAACACACAAACTCTTAAAAATAATTTGAATTCAAGCAATGGTATTTTCCCCCAAACAACTGGTTGTTTCCTCTCAACTCCTATAGCATTTAATTACATATACTGTAATATTCTTCTTCTATTTTTGACTTATCAACTATAGATAGAATATGTTGACTCCCTGCTATAAAAAATTAGGAATTTTGCATTTTTACCACTACCAATTTTTGCTAGTTTTACTATTATTTTGAGTTGTCCTAGTAATAATCTTTGTTATTCAAATAAACTTAAATATCTATTTTTTTTTCAATCTGTGATTCTCTGCTATAAATGATAGCTCATTTTAAAACTTAATAGATTAAAAAAAAGCAAAAGCAAAAAACCTGATAGCAGGATGTTTTTATATTAAATTGAGCCTCTAAAATCTTTAAGGATACAAATTAAAGTGTTCTTAAAGCTTCCTTTTATTCTCTGAATTATTTTTGTTTCATCTTTTACTACTTGTTACACATGTTTGTTAATGGTTTTCATTCTTTTTTAATGCTAGTGGTTTTCTTGAAATTATGATGCTTTTCCTTATTGGTTCAATTTATTAATGAAGGACTAGGCTGACCAAAAGGTTTAATAGCTGGGGTAAATTTTCTTCATGGCTGTAGGTTTCTTAAAACAGTAAACTTCTCCCTTAAACAGGAATGTGTTGACTGCCAGCCTTCACTTTAAGATCTTCAATTGAAGGTTGATTCTACCATATCATCACCATTGCAAAACCAAAATCAGTGTTACTCCGGCGTGGTAGACTTAACTTAGATGTTGATAATCGACCTTGGGAGTTAATTCTAAACTCTGCTCTGCTTAGCTTTCATGTTCCTACATTCATACTAAACATTTTCTCTAAACAGATAGTTTGTTTTCTTAGATTAATAGTGTACTTCTCAAACTTTGTCCTGGGGGCAAAAACCATTTCTGTGAGACGACATATTCTATTACTTGGGAGACAGTATGGGAGGAGGAGTTGTTTTGCACACCTGTTTGTTCCTAGTGACATTTTTTTCATGGTCCTTCCTTGACCTTTGGGTTTTGTGGGAAGAAAAGTATTGTAGGCTGCATTTTACCATACTCTTTTGTCAGTCGAGACCATTTCATCTGCTCGCTGTATATCCAGTTTTTCCAACTTTCTGGTCTTCTACTGGCTCTTTTTCTTTTTTCTTTTCTTCTTTTTACTTTTTTTTTTGCAAAGAGGTATAATTTTATTATTTTTAAAACAGAGGGAAACAAAAGGAGGGAATTTGGTGCTTATTAAATTATGCTAAACCAGAGGTCTGTAATTCTTTTAAAATAAAGTATTATAGTACGTGTGGGCAATAAATATTCATGATCACCTACTATGCACATGTTTATGTTACAAAATGCCATCTAATGGGCTTTAATGCCACATTCCCCTGCCTAAAGAATAGAATGTGCTGTGGCTTATGGATTTGCAAAATCCTTTTTAGAGCACAAATTTCCCTTTTTATTCATTAAATTCCCTTAATTCAGGTAGTTTTGATTCCTATCAAAAACAATTCGAGTTGCTTTCTTAGTATTAAGAAGAAAGCCCAAAGAAATTCTGCCTACAGGTGAGAATACCATGAAAATTTAAAGCCATGAACATGGCCAAATATTAGATGGAAGAGCTTTGCCATTTTAATATGCCCTCCAGTAAACCTTATAGCCTGCTGTTTGTTAAGCCTGATACATCAATCTGTGGATCAGGACCCAAAAAGCTGTTCCTAGGGTTATACCATTAGAAGTTTTTCTCCCACTGTCTGCAGGGTGCCTAGGGATTGCTATGTTAGCTTCCCAAGAATGTCCCTCAGGGAATATAGATGTAATGGAGATAGATCCTACTGTGGTGCTTCTTATATGTAGATTTCTGCAGAGAAGCATTAGAACCATTTTTGACCTTTGAGGGATTTATGGCTTTGAAATTCTTTTAAGAATAGACATGCTCCAATATGGGAAGGGCAGGTGTGTTTGCCAGCAGAAGAGGACAAAGAATAGATATCTAGGAGAAGAGCTAAAGAAGAAGGTATGTGTGTTCTCTTCTTGGTCATACAGGATGTTCCCAGGTGGACATAAAGGAAGAAATAAGACCATCTGTTTTAAGTATAAATATTTTGTTTTTAAACAAGGATAATATAATTATATGATTTGCTTTCTCTTAGACTCAGAAATCTCAGTGACAAAGGAACTTAAAAGTTAATATCGGGACTCTTGTTCTTCCAAAATTGTTTTACTATTGACACAGTGTCTTTTTTCAAAATGCATTTTATGCTTAAACTAACAGTCATCTTTCCACATATCTTAAAATCTGCTAAAATCATGAAATCCTAAAAATATGATTTATATGCGATATTTTCCCAACAAAAATAGAGAAAGTTAAATTCCATTAAATCCTCTGTGAATGCTTACTGCATTTGGGCCAGGCATTGGACCCTGATTAACTTGACAACTATAGCCAATTCACCAAAATTATCTTACTGGTTAAGTTGGCTTTTAAATGGTTGACTTAATGAACATTTTAATTGTTTTTCTGTATCGTCAATCCAGTTAACCCTTAAACATTTGTTTAAAATACAGATCAAATTATTTTTGGAGAGTGTTTATATCCAGTCAGTTTAAATAAGATTAAGTTAGTGTTGTTTTTAGTAATATTATTAGAGAAAGTTTGAGAAAAATTCTGACAATGTTTATTGTATTGATTGCCCTTGTAATTCTTCCTGTTCAGTTATATTTTGAGTAGAAACTAATTAGAGAATTTTTTCCCAAAGAGCATCATCTTTAACTAGGTGAAACTTGAATTCTTCTCATGTGTCTACCATGTACACAGATATATCCTCAGGGAAGGCATTTTATCTCTCTGGGCAAGGATCTTAATCTATAAAATGGGGATAACCATTTCTGACCCAGATCACCACACTGAATCCAGAAACTGTACCTGGCTTACACCTTGGTTTTTGACATGACCTTTTCTTCACAGCCTGCAAGGTGCCTACGGGGCCATGTGTTCCCCTTTTTAACCTTCTCTGTAGCACTGTCTATAGAATGTTTTGTGATGATGGCTATGTTATATATCTGTTCTATTCAATACAGGAACCACTCACTAGACCAGGGGTTCTTAACCAGGAGTCTGTGAGCTTGAACTGAAATTTTAAAAAAAGCATTATTCTTGTGGGGACGTGTGCAAATATGATATGTTTATTAAATAATACACAATATAGTGTGGACTTTGTAAGGGGTCCATTCAATGGTTTTTACCTGACTGGCAAAGGTGTCCATGGAACAAAAAAGATTAAGACCCCCTACACTAGACTTATTTAGCTTAAAAGAATTTCAAAGCCATAAATCCCTCAAAGCTCAAAGTATGGCTGAGGAACTGAATTTTTACTTAATTTAATTTATTTAAATTTAAATTGCCACATGTGGCCAATAGCTACCATATTGGATTGCACAATAAGAAGATGGAAATAACTGAGGGGCTATTAGAGTGCTCCTTTAGTATAGATGTAAGCATAGAGAGAATTACTTTGAGATTTGAATCTGATAATAAATAGGTGATAAAACCTTCATCTACAATTAAAAATATTTTCCAAGTTTACAATGACTTGAAATCTACTTATATGTCATTTCTACTTATATGTCATTTTCGGTGGAGAAATTATTTAGAGATATTGCATTTATTTGTATAATTCTAAATATAATTTACATATGCATTATTCTTATCAGTCTTGTATTTTTACTTTATAATTTTGAATTCACATTTAGCTATGCACTTATCCCAGTCACTAGAGTCTGCAGTACCCCTTAAATTGACTTCAGATAAAATACATTTAACAAGAAATAAGATTCCCACAAGCATAATGACTTTATTTAGAAAGACTTGTTTTAAAGCAGCTATAAACAGCTATTCTAAATTTATATTCTCTTCTCATGGAATAGCATCACTACCTATTTCTACTCAAACTATCATGTTCTGTTTTCTGTAATGATTCATTTTAATCTGAATCTGTAAATATTGTCCTCTTTCTTGAGTATCCTTCCATCTCTGGATTTACTTCCAAGTAGTGGTAGTAGTCTATAACTACTTTTAACTTGTCCCTTTGGACTATTAATGGTTCTACTTTTAAGGATGTATTGTTTTAGAACAATGGATATTACCATAATAAAAGGCCAAGTAAGGTATCTAAGAAGATGAAAGTAGTTCAGCATTCTATTATGTTAAAAATTGGCATTTTTGACATCAGCTTGATATTTCTCTGAATGTCCATTCACATCAAGTGGTTTTTTCAAATACTGAATGAGCTCTCATCTTTCCTTACAGCAAATTAAGGCACCAAGTTCTGCATTGTGGACTGAATAACACATTTGAGGGTTATCTGAGCTATTCTTTGTTTTTATTGTCTTTAGTCTTGTTCACTTGGCTATAAATAGCTATCTTTGTCCACTTCCTTGGGTTTTACATCAATACTTTCTATGAGGTTCTGAATATTGAGTATTAAGAATCATCAAGTTGAATAGCTTCTGCTTTGGGTTTTATTTCCAGCCATTTAAAAATAAGGATTTTAAAGTTTTCTGTGGAATTTTAGGTTCAATGATTATGAACATTTTTTCAAGAAATTTTAATATTTCAAGAATATGTAAAGAGCAGACAAGCAAAAAATAATCTTATCCCACCAGTTTTAATATAGCCCAGAAAAAATATTTCAAACTTAGATACTGTGTGTGTGTGTATGTGTGTGTGTGAGAGAGAAAGTTCACATTTTTTAGGTTGAATTAAACAAAACTTAGCTCAAAATGTAAACACATTTTTGATACATAGTGCATGTAGAAAGTTGATACCGATTTACTGAATAATCAGTCAAGCTTGAGATTTCTCCACAACTGTATCAATGCTGAAGATTATCTTATTTTCCATCTTTCCTATTAAAATTGTGAAGTAAGATTTCTTGTCATTGTTTTGATTCGTATTTTCTTGATTATTGAAGAAATTAAATAGCTCTTCATGCTTATAAAAGATTAAGCCAATCTTGTGGTAATATGCATTTTGAACTTTGACATAAAAAGTGTTTCCCAGCACTTACTTTGATCCAGATTCCCCTGTGTAAAATATCTTGTATCCTATAAAACATGTTTTATGAAATCCATTATACACTATTTAATATCATATTTAATTACCAGATTTTTATAAGGAATTTAATTAGCAATCAAATGTACTAGATTGTTGCCCGAGCCGGCGGGGGCAAGTCCAGGGACCTGTGGGAAGAAGCAGAGTGGGGCAGGGGATGAGAAGAATGGAGACAAGACAGGATTCTGATCAAGTCTCGTTTATTGGGGGTAAAACACGGGGATATATAGAGAGGGAAGGGAACATGTACATAGGTGATAGGCTGGTCTTGTGGGTGACAGACGTCCAAGGAGGGGATTGGCTGAAAGTTCGTGCCGGGTATGCAGAGTTTCACACCTTGCGCATGGGTATTGCTGTGGTCACCTGAGTTGTAGCGGGAAGGGGAGAACAAAGAAGCAGGGAGGAGAAGAATAAGGAAATGACAGGGCAGATTTGTGAACTCCGCCATGTTGTGAGATCCGCCATGTTGTGGGAGGCTGTAAATAGGTCTCACAGCGGGTGGCTCCCTACAGATTGTAGTGCTGCAGCCTAAATTGCAAATGGATTCTACTTTTTGTTATTTATATTCTGCTAAAAAAATGTAGATGCTAAATAAATATTTATCAATTGATTGAGCCACTAAAGATTTGCAGAACTTGTCTGTAAATATTAGGAAGGTCTTCATTTAGATTTAAGAAAGTTTCTGTTTCTATTTTGGAAGCATTTCTTTGGGTGAGGTTACAAGATCCTATTGTATAAAATAGGTATCTTATGGAAAACTGAAGGTATAAATATGCATACTTTTAAAAACACAAACAACGTAATGTATTGTTAAGCATCAAAATGTGGTCTATTGTAACCATAGATATTAACATGCATTCTCCAATAATGTTTTTTTATAATATTTAAATAAACTGACATAATTCTTCTATATAATGAAATATAGAGAATGCATATATTCTTTTAAGAAAAGAAAAACCCAAGTCCACCTCTTAAATGGCTGAGTGTCCTATAGGGTTAATGGGAGTTTCAGTTTAGGCAAATCATCTATGTTGGGCTACCCATAAAACTCACCCCCACCTCCAACTTAATTAGGCTGTCAATCACAATTAGTGGCATTATACATTTTTCACAGCTGCCTGATCAGTGCTTTGTTTCAGCCAAGCTTAGCAAATGGATGGCAGAATGAATGTATTTTTAAGCAGGGAATGATACGAACTGTGATGAGTTTTCTCACTGAAGTTCTTCCATTGTTACATAACATATAAGTTAAGCAAATGAGGAAGGTAAGCAAAATAAAAAACTTGGCAAAAACAGAAAACAGCAAGTGTGAGCCAATTCTAATAATGGAACTATTTAAAACAAGATTTGGGGAACAAAAACTTTGCTTCCAATGTTTCATGAAGGCTTCTGAATGGTGTCAAGTATTTAAGCAAATCAATATTCAAAAGAATAGGCTTATGCTGAAATAAGCCATATTGTTGACACCTTCTATTTGAGCACAGCTCTTACTAAAATTCCAAAGATTGAATTGAGTTTTTACTTAGTATTTAATACAGATAGGCAACATTAAATACACAGTATATTATATTCGTATATATTTTTTACGTTCAGTAAATAGAAATCAATTCTCAGAGTTGTAAATTGCATGATGAGAAAGAAAAAGTCAAATCCAAGAAGTGGCAGACACTGTAAGCTGTATATATATTTATATTAAAAACTGCATGATTTCAAATCCAGTACTTTGATCTTTAAAACTTCATTCATCTTTGCAAGGAGCGAGTACATATTATTTATAACATAATGAACTACATTATGAGGAAACAGTTATAATAAGGAAAAGGCACCCTTATGATTCATAAAATTAGTTGTCTATAACTGACCTAATTGGTCATTCCTTCCTGGTAGTGGAAAGGTGAAAATCCTATGCTGTTTTAATTTCCCTATCTTAATCATAATACTCTTTTGCTACAGGCTTTGCTGTGTTCAGTTCTCATGTTGTAATTAACCATTACATGTCTATATTAATTTTTCTAGTTTTTTAAAACCACAGATCCTTTTCATTAAATATCAGAAACAGAATAGAATCAAACACTCAACTAAACACAGAGGTGCTTTATATGTCAGAACTTTCTACCTAAAAGTACAGAAGATGAAATCATATTGGGTTTTTAAGATGTGTATTTTTTTACACAATCTGATGTATTTCATTTCCTGAAAAGAGTTTATGTTTATGACAAGAACAGAGGCTAACAGATACCCAAACATTAAGTTCAAAAAAACAAAGAGTGAGGATGCTTACCTTGGTATGTAATGGAAGTAAATTGTGTTGCAGGCGGTTCATTCTTTCATTCACCATTGACTGAATGTCAAGTAAGGGGAAAATATTCTTTTTTAGCCTTGCAAGAGAAGAAATAATCTAGGCTAATTTCTAAGAGATTACAATATGGGGACCACAAAAAGAAGACTGAGGAGTGACAACTAGTCTGACCATTATGACACGATATAATCAGTGCTACAAAACAGGAGAGTACAGGTTGTTATGGGAAAGTATAAGAGGATCACCGAACCAACTGGGATTTGGGGCTGACTGCCGATCAGGGAAAGCTTCCCGAAAAAATGACAATTGAGGAGTTAGGATGACAACAGTTGGGAAAATTACTTGAGACAAGAAACAGTGAAAAAAATAAGACCAATTTCATTAAAATAAGGCTTCTTAAAAATAAGGAAATATTTCAGCATTTTTTCCCTCTTAATATTGAAGGCATGGTCCAAATCTGAACATGCTGTGGAGTCTGAGGGAGAGACAGTAGTCTCATCAAGGCCCAGTGATTAAAGTTCTGGTGCTGGCAGTAATACTTTTTTCTCATCAGAATTATTACATTTTTCTCATTTTAGTAAAGAAAAAAAGTAAGGTCCCCTCAACGAAGTTTTCTCTTTATAAATAACCCCCTTTCTTGGAGTAGTGTTTCACTGACTTCTTAATTGTGCTTCTTGAAACTCTGCAGTTTGTAGTAACATTGTCAAGTTTCCCTTGATATTCCATCCCTAGGAAGCAATACCCAGGTTGCAAGCTGGAAGCTGGGAGTAAGCTGATTGTGGTGGCCCACGTGGCAACATTTCACTTTTTAAAGGCAAAATATCTAGCGAGTCAGATAACCCCAAGAGAGAATTTTTCAAAGCAGGTCCCTTTTGGGCTGATTATAAGTCTAATCAACCATTTATCAAGCAAGCCATTATGTGCCTGACCATATGAATAAACATAATTCATGCATATATAATTTATGTTAAATACATTCTCAAGTTATTATGCACAATATTTTCTTCATCAAAAAGCAGTGACCAAAAGTGCACACATATTTCCAGTAATTCTTTGCAGCATCTCAAATATCCCTATTTCCTCCTGCCATTGATGAAAGAATGGCAATTCCCGATTCAGTTCTTGCCTTCACAGTCGTTTGGAAGCGAGTTACTTATTTCAGAAGCTATATGCATTGGGATGATATTCTTAGATAATCTTGTTGTGTAAGATATTAACAGTGCTTCACATTTTGTCCTGGGTTCATTAATAAACAAATTTGAATGCTGTAGCCTCAATCCTGACCTCAGAGCTACCCATTAGTGACTTTTCTCCATTGTACTGTAATGTAATCACAGGCATTGAAGTAGCAGACCGTTTTCTTTGTTAATCAGAAATAATTTGGAATCATTATAGTTCTGAAAAAAAACTATTCATTTATTTTGTTTTTGCATGAAGAAAAATTAGGGGTTCCTCTCAATACTCATATTTTTAAGATATGAATTATATATTTGATATAATTGTTTCAAATTTACAGTGACATTTCTGCATGCAAGCTTTTAAAAATAAGAGTCTGAAAGATTATAGTTACCAACTCTGAACATGAAAGAGTAGCATAATTTATTAGGAGACCTCTCAGGCAGGAGAGTATAGAAGTGCCCTGAAGGCCTCCTCCCCTTCATCAGTATACAGTTCTTTGAAGGCAAACTCCATTCAGAGGCACCAAATATAATTTTCCTGAATATGTTTAAAAGTATTTCAAAAAACAAAGTATTGTCTGTCTATGGAGCAGAGGTAATGCTTATTTCTAGTGTCACATACATTACAGTCCATTCACAAGCCCCGATTTCCTTGCCAATTCAGTAGAATGTATCATTACATACTGATAATCTTATTCAAGAAAATTCAGGATTCAGCCATCACCATAAATGCCAGCAAAGAAAGCAGCTAGGTTTCATCAGTAGGCCAAAGTATGCCCAGGTTGAGTAAACTGGATAAAGTCGTGTAAGCTGTGCCCTGCCCAAGAGTGCTAGCTCAAGGGGACAATTGAAACAAAAACCTAGTCTACAGTGTTTCCACAAGCCAGGCACCTGAGGACTTGAATCTGTCCTAAGAGGACAAAAGAAACTAGTGGCAGCCGTTTGGCCCAGATAGATAGGCTTTAAACGTGTGCAATAAAACTTGAAGAAACCTTTCAACCAGCAGGCATGCAACAGTCAAATGAAGGAGCAGAGTCAGTTTTTCTTTATGAAAATGTGCACTTGCACATCTGTCAAGATTTATCTCATTTAGTCAAACAGGTATTGAGATAGTTGAAGTTTCCACCAAAAAAACAAATGTCATATCACTAGACCCAGACTTTTTTTAGGAACTGACACTATTCTAATATTTTTATTTTCCTGATAGTTAACATCCTAAATAGTTACGCTCATGTTTGTTTAATCAAAATATAAGTACACTGGTGCTTGAATAACTTTTACTTCCCTATAATGTTGGTGTCCTTTGGATTCTGTCATCACAATGAAGAGTTTTCTTGTGGTTAAGATCTCTTGATGGAAGGGCTTGTTTATATCTAACTTGAGTCATTTGTTCTAGATTCCAAGGACAGGCAAACCTATCTTGCTTTATGCCCATAGGCATCCCACATTTTCTTCATTGTAAGACATGCACATATTCATATTTCAAATATGTTTACAGATGAGTAAAAACGTGCTGTTTATTTTTCATCCAAAACAGCTATTAAAACGGTGATGTAACTCCTGATGGATAATTTCTTATACTGAGGGAATGTAATTTCTGGAATGGTGTTCCAACTAAATTCACTGTGACAATTTTAGATAGCATAGAATGAATGAGGAGGAGGAGTTTCTGTAAGGGTAAGCCACAGTGTTTCTCACTGTGTGTGCGTCTTATTTAGACTTACTGTTCTGTAATATTCCTTTCATAAAGGTATTCATCTTTTGTAAAGTAAATTTTTGAAGTACAGCATATGAACAAAATGGGCATAAATCAGAAGTATATAGCTGTACATTTTCAGGAGTGTGTATACTCACGTAACCACCATCCAGATCAAGAAACAAATATTACCAACACCCCTCTGTAAGTTACTACTCCCTGTGAGGTTAACCTCCATCCTGATTCACTCTCATTGCCATCCTGATTCACTCTCATTGTTGAATAGTCTTTGTCTTAACTTGCCAGTTCTGCTGTAACACAAACTGGTCGACTTAAACAATGGGAATTTCTTGGCCCAGTTTAGAGGTTAGAAGTCCAAAATCAAGCTATTGTCGGACTATGACTTCTCTGAAGTCTGTAATGATCTGGTGGTAGTTTGCTGGCAATCCGTTTCTCCTCTGGCACATGGTGATCTGTCTTTGACTCCTCCTGCTTCATGTATTTCTGTGTGCAAATTTCCTTTGCTGATAAAGTACTCTAGTCATACCATATTAAGACCCACCCTGATTTATTTGGCCTCACCTTGATAGAATCTTTGAAGACTCTATTTCATATAGGTTCATACCCATAGGACCAGGGATTAGGACTTAAATATGTCTTTCTGGGGGACATGACTCAATCCCCAACAATCTTCCTCTATGTAAATAATACAACTTATTTACCCTATCTACTGTGGAGGATATGTGGACTGTTTACAATTGAGGGTTACAATAAATAATATTTATTGAATTTTATTTTAGTTTTGTATGCATTTTTGTTGTGTATATACCTAGGAGTGTTATTTGGGGTTTATAGGGAATGATCATCTCTAGCAGATACTGCTGAAATGTTTTTCAATGTAGTTATAACTATCCACAATCTTACAAGCATGTGTGAGAATACCAGTTGTTCCATATCCTCCCCAAAACTTGGTGTTTTTATTTAACCATTCTGATTGATATATAGTAATATCTATATAGTGGTTTTAATTTGTAGTTCCCTTATGACTAATGAGGTTGAATAACCTTTCCTATGTTTGGATACAGTTTTTCATGAAATACCTTTTCAATTTTTCTGACAAGTTAAAAAAAATTTTTTTCTAATTGACTTGTGATATTCTTTATATATTTAGAAAGAGATATATGTCAGATATTTGCAAGGTAAATATATTTTCTTATTCTGTGGCTTGCAAGTTTTGCTGTATTTATACTATTCTTTAAAAAAAAGAAGTTATTAATGTCAATGTAGTCCAATTTTTCAATCTTTCTCTAAAGTTTGTTGGGGAATGAATAATGTACCCCACAAGAGACATGTTCAAGTCTTAATTCCATTGCTGTGTGGGTGAACTCATTTGTAAATAATGTATTTGAATATATTAAGGTGAGTCAGGGTACAGATTCATTTGTGAATGGAATCTTCGAAGATCCTTTTTAGGTGTGGCAAAACTGAACCGGGGTGGATTTCAATCCAGGTGACTATAGGCCTTATAAAGAAAGGAAATTCAGAAAACTGAGTAAAAGAAGTTAGAAGTCATGCAGGAAAGAGACAGAGAGAGAGATGGCCATATGACAAAGGACTGCCATCACCAGATTACTACCAATCCCAGAAGGAAGTGTGGCCTTGTCAGTATGTTGATTTTGGACTGCTAGCCTTCAAAATCATGAGAAAATAAATGCTTGTTTTTTAAGCGAATCCATTATGTGATATTTGTCATAGCAGCTCTGGCAAACTAAAACAGGTTAGAGATTTTTATATACTAATAAAGAAATCTTTATTCCAAAGTCATGAAAATAATTTATGTGTTGGTATAAGGAAGCGGTCAAGCTTCATTTTCTTTATGGATAGCAAATTGATCCAGTATCATTTATTGAAATGGCTGTTCTCTCCTCATTACACTCCAATATCACTTTTGACATAAATGACTCTTTTTGTGTAAGTTTGAATCTGAAATCTAATATTGTACTGCTCTGTTTGTCTAGCTTTGCTCCAACCTATCCTGTCTCATAATTAGTCTTGACATATAATTAAAAAATCCCCCATATTTCATCTCCAATTTTACCTTGGTTGTTCTTGGCTCATTGCATTTCCATATAAGCTATAGAATCATCTTTACAATTTTCACCAAAAATCCTGTTAAGATTTTTATTGGCCCTGCACTGGAGCTGTAGATAAATTTGGAAAAAAAATTGACATCATTAAAATATTGATTTTTCTATCCATAAATATATTATTCCCTTCATTTATTTAGATTTTAATTACTTTCAAATATGTTGTAAATTTCATTTGAAATATTTTCCCTATCTTTCAGTAGATAATTTGCTAAGTATTTTATAATATTTAATATTAATATAAATAGCATGAAAATACATTTTTAAACTTTATTTTCTCTATGTGCAGCTGGAATTTAGAAATATAATGGTTTATTTTTAATATATTGACCTTAGATATAACACCACCACTAAATCCACTTATTCCTTCTGATAGATTGTAGATTCTTTCGGATTTTCTACATATACTGCCATGTCATTCATGAATAATGATACTCCTATTTCTTTTAAATTTTCTCATACTTTTTTATCTTTGACTTATCGCACTAGACTTCTGGTACAGTGATCCACGTGGGTCTCACCTCCGGTCTTGAGGGAAGCTCTCCATATTTCTTTATTATGTATCATAATTTGCTATAGGTTTTCATAGCTTCTTATCAGATTAAGAAGGTTCCCATCTATTCATAGTTTGCCAAAGGTATTCAACCTGGACAGGTGTTGAATTTTTTCCATTTTTTTTCTGTGTATTTTGAGATAATCATATTATCTTTCTTTTTTATTTTATTACTGTGAAAATTTTCAAGTGGTAAAACAAATTGTCTGGAAAAAATTGTATACAACTGGTGTTCTTTCTTAAAATATTTGGAAGAGTGTACTGGTAAACTCAATTGGGCCTAGAGATTTCTTTGTGGGAAAAGTTTTAAATTTGATTTCTTTTCTATGTGGGATTATTTATATTTTCTACTTCTTTTTCCATGAATTTGTTCAGTTAGCCCAGATTTTTAAATTAAGTGGGACAAATTTAATATTATTGATACATTTTAATTCCTGTATGATCCCATATAGTATTGTTTCCTTTTTCTTTCAAACTATTTGTCACTTCTGTCTTTTTTTTACTTGATCAGCAGTGATAAAATTATGTCTTTTTTTCAAAGTACTATCTGTTTTGTTGATTTATCTCTTGTGCCTAGGCTATTTTTATGCTCTTCACTTAGCTTTCTTATTTCTTCCTTTCTGTTCTCTTTGGTTTTAGTTTATTGTTCCTGTTAAAATTTATTGAGATATATTCTTAGATCATTAATAAATAAGCCTTTTCTTATTTCTAATGTATGCATTTAAAACTATAAATTTCCTTTAAAGCACAGTGTTAGCTGTATCCTACTAGTTGATTTAACACAGTTTCAAAATTTTTCAGTTTAAAATATTTATAATTTTCATTATAATTTCTTCTTTAATTTGTACAGTATTTAGAAGTTCATTATTTAATTTCAAAATATTTTGGGAAATCAGAAGTTTTGTTTTGTTTTTATTATTGATTAATTTCACTGTGGGCTGGCTGCCTATGATCCTTGACTTTTTGTCATGTGGCCATGAACATGGCATCTTCTCCTTCCTACTCCAGTTTCAGACTTAGCTGAAATAACCACTTTAAAAAGTCTATTTACAGTGGGTCCACCCCCACAGGAAGTGATTAAAATTAGGAATATGTTTTACTGAGGTTCATAACCCAATCTACCATAACAAGTCTTAATAATATTTCACAATGGCTTCATTCTTTATATAAATTCTTCATGAGTCATTCATATCACAAATGCAAAATGAAATTAACATTTATTTTGCTTATTTTAATAATCTTTTATTAAAACTCTTGTATTAAATACAGCGTACTACGAATTATTTTAAAAGTACCGTTGAATAAAATACAAACATTCTTTTCCAAAAATAGAAAACTAAACAATTGTAATATTGTAGACATCATGAAATTGCTTTGTGGTTACTTTGACACCCTTGAAACAGCCCTAAAAACAACGTGACAGTATTAGGGACCAACAGCTTCAATACAAAAAACTTTATGTCCTGGTATTGCACTGGCAGTGAGTTTATTCACCAGGCCAGCGTATGCTGCAAAAATGACTGCTCTTTGGCATTTTCTGTCATGGAACTTTACATTCCATCATTATGACAGTTTTTCCAGTGGCATCTAGTCAGAGCCAGTGAACAAGTTATACTAGATTATTATAGGCAAAATACAGATGCACAGACATCAAAGTTGTATTCTTCAATATCAAAACTTTATCCACTATTATAAAACCAAAAAATGAAGCCCTTTAGCTGCTGAGCATTACAAAATGTACTCAGAGCACTTGAAATATCAAAATTTAATAGTTATGATTATTTGTGCAAACAGGGGTTAATGTAATTCAAGAAAACCTGATTTGCATCCCAAATTTGAGTTTTCCTGACCTATTTTGCAAAGCAGTTCTGCCATTAATACGTTTGTTGACCTAATGACCAATTAATTTGTAACAGAAATTTAACTACCTAGTTTCTCATTGAAGGAAGTTTCTTGACTGAGCAAGAAAAGTTGCAAAATTTTTGAGGATGTTTTTTATCATTTTAGGTTAACAGATAAATTTTAGAGTGTCACATAGATAAGCAAACTGGAATTTTTTTAAATTAAAGAACTAAAATTCTAGGCCACTTTGCAATAAGAATGATTGGGCTGTAGTTCTTATATTATATAATAGATCACTCATTTTGCAATTTGGATTACTATAAGGATTTAAATTTTGCCAAGGGAAGGGAAGGATGAATTTAAAGCCTTAAAGAACCAAAACCTCTAAATACTTAAACTTTAAAAATCAAAGGTATATATTGTTTGCTTTAAATCATTCTCTAACCTGTGGTCTTACTGTACAGTGTTTTAAAAATTCTTAATTAGAAAAATATATAAATGCATCTATAAAAACAGAGTGACAGAAACTTTGGAAATGTTAAAGGTTCAAAATGCTTTCAACATATTGTCTGATATCAACTATAAGACTATTTGCAACTTAAAGTACAACAAATATGCCTAAAGCTTTTGTTTTTCTCAGAATGGCCTCTAATGTGTTTCCTTATGCTTGTTTTTGGGGGCACAGGTAGGCTTTTTTACCCAAAACTAGCATATAAACATTTTACAGTTTATTTCAAATTAAATATTTATTGAAATCATTTTAGTAAATTTAGATTTTAAAAACAGCATTGCTATAAATGTAGTTTTCCAATAGAAACTTATAAACATTTCAAAATAGAAAATTCTTGAATAACTTTATATGCTTTGGTTGGGGCGGGGGAGAAAATATGATTCTCTCAATATTTTAAAACTAGTAGAGAGATCACACATTCTGGTTTGTCTTAACAACCCTGGTTTACATCTACTGTCTCCAGGGAACTATTAATAGCACACCTTTCCACTTTCAAACGTGTCCCAATAAATTCTATGGTCACCCTATCACTTAGTCAAGCCTACTCAGACCTTTAATAAAGACTACCATAAATCCTAATTCTCAGTTATGGAATTGAGTTCTTAGAGACACTGCGGACTCAACAAAATTGAGCTGTTGTAAAGGTGATGAACAACAGCCTGGATTTGGAATGAATAAAAAGAGAGTCAGTTCAAGTGCCAGTCTACCTTTCAGTTACTCTGTCACACGTCTTGGACATTCTGACCCATAAAGGATGGATAATAAGAAGTATGGTATCTCATAAGTTACACAATGACAAAGGAAATGTGAAAATACTTTGTAAAATTTAAAATACTATACACATGGCACTAGCAAATGCACAATATGATTTAACTCAGTTGCATTTGTCAAGAAGAGTGAGTTCAATTAAGTGTAATTATGATGCAGGAGAGCAGTCTGCACCAGGAACTCACATTTACATATTTTATCTTGCCATTATATCTTCTAGGCAGATTAAGTGACCCAAAAGTACAAGATGGTGCCAAAGATCAAAGTTATATAATCTAATTCATTGTATTTTCATCTGGCAACTGGACCACCGGCACTGATACATGGTATGGAGAGATCTCTGAAGAGATGGGCCTGGAGAAGGGTTAGGGTTAGGATATGAGTATCAAGCTCAGAAAAATAAAATCATTCCTATAGGACTGGGAAGTCTTTATATTGTTTGACAAGTGTAGTGACATGATGAGTTTTGCATTTTGGGATGATAATTCTGGCAACAATGAGTAGTATTGATTGGAGAAAAAGACATTAGAGGCTGGGAGAGTACTTCAGAGAATGTTACAATAGTCCAAATGAAAAATGGTGAAGTTTGGAATTAAGACTTGTGACAGTGTGAATGGCAAAGAGGGACTTGGACAGCAGTCATTGTGGAAATGATTGGGCAGTAGTTACTGACTGATTGGAAACAGGATTGAGGTAGAGGGAGGAGTAAAAATTACCTTGAGGTATTGAGTTTGGCTGCCTAGGAGGATAATAGTGTCATTCAGTGAGATGGGATTCACAATAAGAGAAGCAGATTTGTAGGTTCAGGATCAAGATTGAGTTGGGGTGCAGGCAGGGCTATCTAATTATCTGCATGTGTACAACAGGTAGTTTTATTTTCAGAACCTGAAGTCAGAGAAGATAAGTACATATGCTTTATGGGCTGTGCAGAGAAGTTTGTCAAAGCATGTAACTCACAGTTAAACTAGAACTAGAATTTTCAAGGAATTTCCTTAAGACCTACACAAACTTTAAAATTTTTGTGAGATTAGTGGCCCAGCTGAACTACTCTTCTGCCTGTTGGTCTTCTTTATGCCAAAACATGGAGATCTGTAGCAATCAGAAGACTGATATCTTGCTGCACGTGGCTGCTTTTTAAAACCACTTGAGTGCTATTCCCTCTGCCCTCTCCTCGTTCACTCTTATTACATAGAGTGAAAAACAGCAATCTGATGGGTAAAATGAGCAAGATGCTATAGAGAGGAGGGCCTCTCTACATGGTAACAGTACATGATAATCCAGTAGGGGCAACCCCACAAATAAAGTCAGAGAGGTGGGAAGAATGAAAAAAAGATACTTAGTAACTGTACACTTAAAGGAGTTTGGATTTTCTTTATTTTGCTAACAATTGAATTAGGGGAAGGCTAATACTGAAGGCTGACAAAGTGTCAGGTACTGTGCTAAGCACTTCATATGCATCATTTCATTTAATCCTCAAAATTAATGAGGCTTTTGTATTCTTGTCTCCATTTTATCTACATGGTATTTGAAGCAGAGAAAATTTTAATGACTTGGGCCATACTAGCATTTGCTAGTGACACTTGGTACATCCATCCAGTGCCAGTGACTCTAGATCCTACCCTTCTAACATCTGTGCTCTATTGCTGTATGAAGATGTCAGAGAGTAACGGAGAAGGATTTCACATTGACCCAACAGAGCTACACCAGATTAAACCCTGAGGAAATCTGGGCTACTTTCTGCATATTTATTAATCCAACTGAGAGGATTCAATCTGTATTCATGTGACTCCAGTAAACTGCAATCCACTAAATCTATCTGTTGGCAAGAACAAGTTTAGATACATCACTAAAGAAGGAGAAGATGTAAAAATGTAGAACCAGGGAAGCAGATGTGGCTCAAGTGATAGGGCTTTCACCTGCCTAATGGGAGGACCCGGGTTTGATCCCTGGGGCGTCCTGGTGAAAAAGGAAAAGAGAAAACATGCCTGCATGGTAAGACAGTGCCCATATGATGAGCCGAGTGCCCATGTGAGTGCCCATGTGGAGAGCTGAGTCCCCACATGAGTGCCCTCACGGTGAGCCGAGTGCCCATGTGGGTAACCACATGGTGAGCCGAGTGCCCCCACATTGAGCCAGTGCCCGTGCAGATGAGTCATGCAGCAAGGTGATGATGCAACAAAAGAGAGACAAAGGGGAGAGTCAAGGTGAAATGCAGCAGAAACCAGGAACTGAGGTGGTAGAGGTGACAGGGAACCTCTCTCCACATCAGAGATCCCCAGGATTGAGTCCCGGTGAATCCTAGAAGAGAAAAATGAGAAGAGAAGACAAAAAGAGAAACAGATGTTGAAGATCACACAGTGAATGGACACAGACAGCAAAAATTAAGGTGGGGGGTGGGGGAGCTTTAGGTTAAAAAATAAAAGTAGAACCAGAAAAAATAAATTTGTTCTACTAACTGAGGGGAAGAATGAATTTGAGAATTACTTTACTACATCATTCAAAATAAAAGAAATGTAAAAATATTTGGCATCTTTAATAGGATTCAGAAAAACATGGGCTCCATAAAACAGAAAGAGCTATAAAATCAGAACAGGTAAGATGAGAAGGAATAGTATAAGTTTGAAAAGTGTGAGATAAAAATATGATAAAACATAAATTGTATAGAAATTACAATGCTATATTTAAGTAACAGATAAGGCAAAGAATGGAATATGACTAAAAATAAATTACTTCCTGAATACAAACATGTCTTTAATGGGAGGAGATGAAAATATTTGCAATAGAAATCGTAATCTAACATAAAATCCAACAGCCTATTTCATAAAAGAAGGGATAAAAGAAATAAGGACACAGAGAGAGAAAGAGAAATGAATATTTATACATCAATATTTCATGAAAGGTTTCTTGAAATATAAGCACAACTGAAATAGCTTTACAATTATTTATGCAGAAGAAAGAAAGTTTCCTACAAAGTGGTGAGTGAAATGAACTGACCTCAAATTTTTGTTCTATATAAGACTAAATGCCTGAAAATACTGGTGCCATATTTTCACTTTTGAAGGGAAAATTCTACAAATCAAAAATTGAATACTGTAATAGAATATATTACTATTCCATGGCTGCATAGTTAATTGCCATAAACTTAAAGACTTAAAAACATATTTATTGCCTCACAGTTTCTGTGGCACACCTCAACTGGGTCCTTTGTTCAGGACCTCATGAAGCTGTAGTTGGTGTCTGCCAGGCTGTGGTCTTATCTGGAGATTTGCCTGAGGAAGAAGCTACTTCCAAGCTCTTTAGATTGTTGTCAGAAGTAATTGTCTTACGGCGGTATGACCAAGACCTCAGTTCCTAGAGGCTACCCTCTTCTTCCAGGCCAGCATGAGAAATGCAGAGTTGTTAAGATGGAGACTTATATAAAGACAACTAATCACAGAAGTCACATCCCATCACCTTTGCCACATAACATAACCTAATCAAGAAAATGACATTCCATTCATTTTCCATCACGTTATTCTGTTGCTTAGAAGCAACTCACATGTCCTGCCTACATTCAAGGGGAGGCCATTATACAAGGGTGTCAATAGTTGGGAAATAACATTCTTAAGGGTATTTCACCTGAGTGAGCCACTCGCTGACCAAGATAATGAACTTAAAAAAACATGGAAGCGTTTGACTCCTTTTGCAATTGAATCTGTATGAACTTAAAAACAACAATAATAACAACAACAACAAAAAAATCACCATTAATTACTGTGCTTCTTTATTTTAATGAACCCTGTAACTGGATAGAAGAAATTCTAAAAAAGTATATCTTTTGTCAAAATTTGCTACCAGATGTGGAAGTTCACCACAACCATATTTTAAAAAAGAAACTCTCATAAAAAGATAGTCTTCACTTCACACAGTCATGCAATATCATAAAAATAATTGTGAAACTATGCAAAGCAATCTAAATAATCATTGAAAAGATTATCATGTACAATAACATTTAAAATTGTTGCCAAACATTAAAAAATATCTTATTGTTGATTATAAATGTAGGCACTGGGAAATGAAAAAATAGTAAACCTACTGTTTATTTAGCTCAGTTAGAAACAATGACAAAGTGTTGTATTTCTTTGTAAAATACTTATCAAGATTAGTTTGTACAGTGCTTGCCTCATTCTCATTGTGTCACTTACATAACAAAAAGAGCATCTTTTTAATGCGTTGGCAAGTTGTCTAAGTTTGGATTAGCTTCCAACATTTTATCCTTTATGTTTTTAATGTGAAATGTCTCTACAAGTCCCTTCATTGTGATGCTTTTTTGAATCATATTTGGGACATCTTTGTCCTTTATTGTAGCAATCCCTGCATTTATGCCAGTAAGTTTGCCTTTACTAAATTCCTCTGGCTACATGTTTAGATTCTCTTGAATGGTGGCCATGACAGCATTTCCAATGGACAGCTTTTTCGTTTATAGTTCCACTTTCTTTCAATTCAAATTTCACTTCTAGCATTATCACTTTATTGTTTCTCTGTTGCACTTTCATCTTCATTGACTAATTCCCTCTTTCAATTAACCATTTTTGTAAAATGTAATGTAGATTTATCATTGGGATACAAGGAGGTAATGCACGCACATGCTTTACAGTCTGTGCATGAACTGAATAACAGGTGTGCAATGACCAATTCCCAACAGACTTTGAAAGAAGTGACATGAATGGTCACTGATCATGATGTGGACTGAAGAGTCAACAGTGATTTTTGTAATATATGAAATATTGCACTTAATATACTTTGGTAAATGAAATTTGAGCAGTAACTCTTAGCTGTTTTGTTTCTTTCTTGTATTGCTATTCCTATTTAAATGCTGAAGCTTCTGTGAAGCAAAGGAATTTGAGATGAAATTCTGTGGTTAAGGCAGAAGAAATTATGTCACAAGCTATCTGTGGGCATCTAAAGTGATTTATCCAGTAGTAATCAAAAGGCCAGTGGAGTTACCTTGTTCTCTAAGGCTTCTTTATGAACATGCCCAAAGAAACACATATGTAAACTCCATCTGCCTCATTGGGAACATTTGAAATTTGTTCTGCTTTTTCTTCCTCTTATTTGGAAACTGGGATTTCTCCTGAACTAATCTGGCAAACATTTTCTAAGAGGTTAGCCTAATTACATCTGTAATCTCTTTCAGATTGTTGTTTAAGGGTCTTGTATATTGAAAAGAAAGAATTATATTTTATTTTTGATGCCCTCAGAAGCATTCTTTATAGAATTTTCCTATTTTCTAATCACCACATATTACAATACCACTCTGAAGAAACACATAACTGATGCCTGGAGGAATATTCATTCATTAATTCATTCCTCAAAAAAAATTTGAGTATCTATTTTGTGCCAAATACTAATGTTAATCCTGAAGTTATAGCAGCGAACAATTGCGCCAGCCTTCCAAGGAAAACTTAAGAAGAAACAGCCTAAAACAGGTTGCATTTATACTGAAATTCATAGGACTGGCTCCATTTTGAATACTTTTAACTGCTTAAAAGGCCCTCAGTAATATTATCTCAGTGCATCAACTCCATTCAGCCTCTACCTGGTATTTAGTTATAATTGCAATTTTTTTTTTCCTGCTTTCCAAAGGAAAACATCTATACTGGCAGTACTCTGTTGTAGCCACAACATGACAATTCCAACTTTGGAGATATTGGTCTAATGCAATTATAAGAATGACTGGGATAAATCCATAATGACAACAAATAATGCTGCTTTCACAGATGAAGGTATTCAGAGAAAAGATAATTCAGAGGCTAGGAGAGGGAGGAAGAATAGACAGAGAGAGAGAGGTAAGAAGGTGGAGACTAAAGAAGAAGGGGTGGGTGAAGGGAATGAAAAGCAATTTAGGGCAGCGGATGTAGCTCAAGTGGTTGAGTGCCTACTTCCCATGTATGAAGTCCCGGGTTCAATCCCTAGTACCTTCTAAAAACAAAAACAAACAAATGAATGAGAAAACGAACTCTCATTGGGGAGCAGATGTAGCTCAGTGGGTGAACGCCTTTTTCCCATTTATGAAGTGCTAGGTTCAATTCTGGTAGGTCCAAAAAGAAAAAAAAGGAAAAAAAAAAAGTCAAGTTAGATGCATTATGCATTATGAAAAGCTTTTTAAAAGCTACATTTTAGAGACTATAAATGTTAATTATATGAAAAAAGCAACTGTATCAGAGCATTTAAAAATGCATAGAAATAAAGCTGAATATGGTTCATACTGTTTCTTTCATTTTAGTTCCACATGGCAAAAAACATAGGGAGGAAAAAAAACATGAGAGAAAGACTTCTTCATCCTACAGTCAGAAGGTTTGTGGTCCTGGATGTGATCTGGAGGACTCTGAGACTTGACAGCAGGGTCTGGAAGTTGCCTATAATATCCAAGTCTGTCTTGATTAAAGAGTGGCATTGGGCATCCATACTTCCTGCCCTTATGGGAATAGCCGGTATCCTAAGTCCTTATGTATTTGTTGTAATACAGGGCTTAATCCTTCCATATCTTAGAGAGACAAACCTGTAAGGTTAGAAGCATCATGAAGTACATGTTGGCAAAAAATATTGTCTTCTCTAGAGGAGTGAATAAATGAAATTCAGTGAAGGTTTATATAAATCCCTCATTAATAGATTTGGAAATGCCGTTCAAGAGAAGGTTAAGAATGTTGAGGCGGGGGGTGGGGGTGGTGTAGCTCAGAGGTTGAGCACCTGCTTCCCATGTATGAGGTCCTGGGTTTGATCCCTTTACCTCCTTAAAAAAGAAAGAAAGAAAGAAAGATTGTTGAAGTTACAGCCCTAGTCTTTTGAAGGAAATGTGATGCAATGCCAGGAAGTCTGACTGTAAAATAATGCTCTGTTAAGTGACAGAATATTGGCATGATACACTTTGTGGCATTTTTATATTCCTCTAACCAAAAGATTAGTAATTGTCTATCACTTCCAGATTTTATCAGTTGAATGAGGTAACAGCATTTATCAAACCTTTGATACCACAGATGAAAATTACCTTACAAATATAAATGATATTCCCATAGTGTCCCTGAAGAGATCTGATATATTTTATCTAATTTTTCTTTCACCTGTTTATTTCAAACCAGAATTTTGCTTATGAATATTCTTTTACAATATATTCCTATAGAATCCACTTGAAGACCTTGACAGCCTGACAAAATCTTTAAGACATTACCATGGTGTTAGGGTTAAGTTACTTTTGTATTACGTCAATGATTTTGCTCAGGGAGTAATTTAAAATTGCTGTAAAGTATTTCCCATTATATATTTTGCATTTTATTGATTATTTGAAGCGTTATTGATGATTATTTAAAACATTTATTTTAAAAAGTTGTGAATTATTCATAATCTTAAAATGTCTCACAACTGAATTTCTTTTTCGTTTATTTTTAAAATTTATAGATTTACATGGCTTAAAATTCAAAAGGTTTAAGAAAGAAAAATAAGTTTCTTTCACCACTGTCCCATAGAGAACCAGTTTCCTTCTCCAGATACAATCAATAGATTATCAGTTTCTTGTATATCCTTCCAGAAACATTTCACAAAGGTTTAAGCTATATATATATTTATATAAGTGGTAGCATTCTGTGCAGAAATTTTTGCATTTTGGTTTCTGCCCTAAAAATATTTTTTGAAAATCATTACCTAACACTACATAAAGAGCTTTCTCTTTGATTTCTGTGACTGCATAGTGTTCCGCTGGTGGATATACCATACTATTTAAGTAGTCTCCTATTGATTGTCACCTGGGATGTTAACAACTTATTGTGCCATTTTACACATGTACAATTCCAAGAATGAAATTTTAGAAGTGGAATTCTTAGGTAAAAAAATATGTTCATTTGTTATTTTCATAGATACTACCCAAATGCTATCCATAGAATTATTACCATTTTGTACTTTTGTAAGCTAATGTCTACTTTCTACAAATTCCCCAACATAGTATGTTATTAAACAGTATGATCTTTCACAGTCTGATAGGTTTCTCAGAATATCTTTAATTTATTTTCTTATATTGTAAATAAGGTCAAATATATTTTTATATGCAAAATAGACAAACTGTTCAGTACTTCGCCCATTATTCTATTGGATTGTTAGTATTTTTCTTACTGATATATAGAGGATTTTTGTATATTCAAGAAGTCATGAAAAAATATCTTTCCCAATTTGCCATTTGCTTTTGACTTTGATTTTGGTGGTTTTTACTATTCAGATTTTTAAAAAATGAATAATGAAAATTGGGGTGGGAGCAGCACCTTTGAAAGTAAAGGGAGAAAATCAGAATTGGTCAGAGAAAAACTTTAGGCTGTGAGATATATTTGACAAAGTCTCAGCCAACCCAAAGGGACTCTCTAGAGCAAAGATTGTTCTTTGGAGAACATATGTTGGACAGAAATAGTAAAGGGCTTTGACTATGAACTGTCAACTATCTGCATTCCTCATAGCTCAACTTCAACTTCTTTCTTGAATGGAAAGTTAATTAGTGCACTTTTGTGTCTACCAGATTGCCTACTGAGTGATGGAAATTTTCAATTTTACACTGTAATGCCAAGTATTTTCCAAAGTGGATGTACCAATTTATACATTTACTGGCAGAGTATAAGATTGTCCACTGATCCACACCCATTCCAATATTGTAGACTTTTTTAACTTTGGGATCAGTTAGTCAAAAATGTTTATAGGGAAGCAGACTTGGCCCAGTGGATAGGGCATCCGTCTACTACATGTGAGGTCCACGGTTCAAACCCCAGGCCTCCTTGACCTGTGTGGAGCTGACCCATGTGCAGTGCTGATGTGCACAAGGGCAGCCCTGCGTAGGGTAACTCCATGCACAAGGAGTGTGCCCTGTAAGGAGAGCCACCCAGCACGAAAGAAAGTGCAGCCTGCCCAGGAATGGTGCCCCACACACAGAGAGCTGACACAACAAGATGACGCAACAAAAAGAAACACAGATTCCCGTGCCGCTGACAACAACAGAAGCAGACAAAAAGAACAACATGCAGCAAATGAACATAGAGAACAGACATCTGGGGCGTGGGGGGGGGGGGGCGGGGAAGGAGAGAGAAATAAATAAAATAAATCTTTAAAAAAACTTTTTATTGCACTATTGTTCATATAGCAAAAAATCTAAACAAATTAAAATGTATACCAATGTATAATGGTGAAGTGTTTATAGTAATACAGTGTATTCTTAAGCAACTACACCTAATAATTTATATAATTCTCAAATAGTGTAATGTTGAGTGAAAGAAGCAAGTCACAAAAGAATGAATATAGTATGATTCCAGTTTAGAGTTGTTTTTTTTAATGGAATTGAGTTTTTTGGTATTTCCTTTAATGGGTTCTGGATTTTGTGTTACCTTGCCTATTCCAAGATTAGAAAACAATCTTTCCATGTGTTTATCTAGTATTTTTATGGTTTTATTATTTACATTTAAATCTTTGATCTATTAAGAATTTATCCTGATGTAGCATGTAAGGTAGCAAGAGTTTTTATATTCACACACAGCATTCAATCAGAAGGACCCATTTCTCTCCTGTCTATTCATGGTTAGCTTTTTCTTGTCCTACAGTCTTAGTTTAAATGCTACTCTTCAGTGAGACCTTCCCTAATCATACTATTTAAGAAGAGCCTCCTTAATATTCTCATTTTTAGCATCCCATTTAGTTCCTACCTAGAACATATCAAATGTTGTAATTATTTAATTTCTTTATTTAACAATTTTCCCCATTTAATTACTTGCTTCCCCATTAGAATATATAAGGACAGCATCTATTTATATCTTTTTTGGCATACACTAGGTGGTTAATGAATATTCGTTGATGAAAAGGAATGAGGGAGGAAAGAAGAAAAGAAAGAAGAGAGGGAGGAGCAAACAAGGAAGGAGAGTTGGTCTTACTGATTCATCATTGTCTCCCAAGGTCCTAGCTCAGTACATTTTGCATAATAGATATTCAAAATATATTTCTCAAAGAAATTAACTAATTCCCCAGAATTCTATCCTCAGCTCTTTGCTTTTCTCATTCTCAGACCTCATACAGATCCTGCTAATGACTCCCAAATCTATATCTGAAGTCATTTTTCTCTGGTTCAAGAACCGTGTATTTAACAACCTACTGGACTTCCCACCTTAGATCCCATAGACCCCTTAGACCCCTTAAACTCAGCATGCCAACTTTAAACAACTTTCTATCTTTCCATGTAGTAGCAATCCCCTTTCTGTATTCTTTACTTTAATAAATGAGACCATCTACTAAGAAGCTTTTGAGTTGTCCTACATTACTCCTTTTATTCACACTTCCTAATAATCAAGTCCTATATATTTGACTTCCTTAACAACTCTCAAATCTTTCCCTTTTTCTCTATCCCATTGAAGTAATCAAAATGTCCACAAAAATATCCTAACTAGCATTGTTGTCAGGAATAATCCCAAAATTCAGATCTCATCATATCACTCTTAAATTCTTCATGGTACTGCATCCTACTCCATCAATGCTTGTAGAAGAAATTAACTTCTAAATATGGTAGCCATGGGTCTCCATAATCTGGCTTCTACCTATCTGTGTCATATGTATTCCATAGTCCAATTGTAAGAAATGATTCACTATTACCTAGAATACTTTCTGCTTGTACCCCTGTCACACCTCTGCAAAGAGTGGCCTTCCAACATCCTTAATTCTCATTCATTCTCTAAAACTCAGTGTGGACATGCGGCTGTGACTCAAGCAGTTGAGCATCTGCCTCCCACATGGGAGGTCCCAGGTTTGGTTTCTGGTGCCTCAGAAAGAAAAAACAGACAAGAAGCAGACAATGAGCAAAACCAATATGCAGACAATGAATGCAAACAATGAGCAAAAAACAATGAGCAAAAATAACAAAGAGATGAGGGAACCATGGGGGTGGGAAGGGGAATGTTAAAAAAAACAAAACCAGAACTTCAGTGTGAGTACTACCTCCTCTCTAAAGCCGTTCCTCGTTCTGCCAGACTAATGTCTGTCCTGTTACTCCCTGTGCATTCTTCAGTCATGACACTTGTCACACTACATTTACCTATCTTTACCTCCATTCCAGAAGTTAGCAAACTTGGTGGATGAACTAGTGATCCAAGGGTCTATTCAGCAAAAAGTAATATAACAGATGTTGAAACCAAGGTTAGAACCCAGAGCCTGAGTTAGAGGAAGATAAAACCTAGACAAGCAAAAACTGGACTACCAGTATAAATGAAGCCAGAAGCAGGGAATGAAGTCTGAGATACAAAGGGTCCTGTTATCAAGGGTTAGAACCCGAACATTTAGAAACCAAGTTATATACCAGGAAAGTCTGCTGCAAGTTAGCCTTTCTCAGGCTCCCGGGGAGGCTGGGCTGGGATTTAACAAGGACAGGCTTTCTCAGACCAAGTTTGCCTGCTGTACAACAAACAAAAACAAACAAAATATTTAGCTTAGCATATATACCAGAATATTCCTTTTGAATAAACTATTGAATGCAAAAATACACTCAGATAATATTATTAATAGATAACTTATTTTTTTTTGGTTGTTTTTTTTTTTTTTTTTTTTAGTTTCTAATACAAACCTGCCAGGATTTCAGGTAGATTGTGAAATCCTTAAAATTTTTAATGTGTTTAGATCTTAAATCTAAGTAGGATGCTTCTTTCAGTATAAACTGAGGCAATTTATTATGTATAATTAAGTCTCTTGAAGGAGAATTTCATCTGGTAATGAGGAAAGGGAGGGAAGGAAGATAATTCAAGTGGTTACTCTGTTATATATTTACATGCATTACCACATTTAATCCTCAGAATAACTGGGTGAAATGGATTTTCCTAACGTCATTTTACTGATAGAGTCTCAGAGAAATTAAATAGCTTGGCCAAAGTGACGAAGCGAATAAGTGAGAGACTTGAGATTCAACTTGAATTTTTCTGGTTTCAAAGCTGTCATGACACTGCAATCAGGCTTTTTTGTTATCTATATCTTTATTAATTGGTTTTGATCATCATTCATAACAAGAAATTTTTTAATTTGCATTATCTACTTAACTCTTTGGTGTGGTATAATTGTATAAAAAAAGAAATGGCCGCTTGTGAAAAGAAACTGTGAATACTAGTTGTGTGATCATCACTAATCATCAAATAGCTATCTGTGGGAAACCAAACCAGGGGCATATTTCCAGTCAGTAAGTCTAGTATTATCACTTAGATTCCATCTGTAAAGTATAATCATTTTTAACACATCTTGTGAATAAAATTTGTTTAACTGTGTTTTCATGTTACTGTGACAGTTTATATTGGATTTGAAATTGTGCTCAATCTAGAAACTTAAATTTGAATTAGATATAATATAAAAGAGAATAAAGAAACAGTAATCTATAACAAATAAACTTCATGGAGAATTGAATATGGTGCTATTTCACAAAATGTTATTAGGCATTTTTAAATTTATATAAAAGTTGTTAGGCCATTGCTGTTTAAAAATTGTAGTAGTGAAGTTTGTATATCCAATTTTTTTAAAAACTGTGTCATATTTTGGGTCAAATTATTCTTTC